>NC_088339.1:1735000-2035000 GCF_036884655.1 Musa acuminata AAA Group | reverse complement strand
AGATGAGGGACTATAGGTACACGGTAATTGAGGACATACAGGTCCAATAGATTGGATTCCCTTGTATCGTCTGGGGACTGCGGCGTAGTCGCCTACTACGTGTTGGGAAATCTTGGGGGCGACATCACATGCGCAGCGGAAGAACAAGAAAATAAAATCCCCGATTCCCAAAAGGATGTTCATCGTCGTGCGAAGATTGGTGCGCAAAATCCGTGAAACTTAAAACTGCGTATAGAGTAGATTGTGTTACCTAGGGAGATCGTATATTCCTGTTTCCTTGCAGATCCTTAGGAGAGGGTGAAGGAGGTCAAGTGTCCTCCTCTCTAACGGTGATCCACACAGCAAGGTTGCGACGACGCTCCTCAAAACTCCAGGCCTGCTCTGAGGTGGAGAGGGAGAGGAGAATAGGAAAGGCAAGCAAAGGCTCTAACCCATGAGGCTCTGAATCCCTCCTATTTATAGAGGTCCCCTGTCAAACCCTAATGGGTCCTCCCCTAGTGGGTATTGGATCTGCATCCAATAAGACAAGGGCTCCGTCGAATATCTCATATCCGAACCTCTACTTATAGCAATGCCTACCATATGTGTGTGACCCTCTAGGCCCAATATCGAGCTGGCCGTGAGTCATACCTGTCAGAACTCCTTCTAACTTAGTGAATTATTATCTCTGTAATAATTCACTCGACTCATCGACTACGGACGTACTAGGCCACTACGCCGTAGTCCCCAAACGATACAGGGGAATCCAATCCATTGGACCTGTCTGTCCTCAGTTACCGTGTACCTATAGTCCCTCATCCATCTAATATCCCAGAGACCGTATATCGAGCATGGTGCTGTCAGGCCCATACGGTTTCTACTCGAGTCTCGCTCTAATTGGATTCTCCCGGAGAACTCTTTCTCTCTCAACCCGAATGACTCTGGCTAGGGATTTGTCTGAGCAAGAGCACATGGGATATTCCTCTCATGACGCCGAGAGTGGATGATCCTCTATCGACACTCAATAGCCCTCGTAAGGTTGACTACCACTCCTAATGACTAGCTGTACTAGATCCGGGACAACCAAACCTATAAGTCTGGTATCAAAGAGTGGAGCACTCATACAGGACATCCTTGGTGTCTCAAGTCTAAGGACCAGATATACCACTAGGACTACGGAATTGCTGTCTGACAATAAGGCATCATCAACTATCCAACATTCCGTAAGTGGATCAATCAATGAACTCATTCTCCAATGAGCACCTGTACTGTATCCCTAGTGTCCCTATACGAGCAGCTCTAAGACCAGCTGCATCCATCATATGGACGGGTATACAGCACACCAGTTTGTCCGGTTATCACGCTGTCCCTCTCGAGTAACCTATGACCGGGATTATTTAGGATATGTGTTTAAAGGTGAATCGATCTCATTATCGTGATCTCATCACGATCCGATTCCCATTGCACAAATCCAAGGACATCACAATATATGTATGCATTTATGCAATAGTTATAAAGTGATATACGCCAAAATATAATAAGCAAAAAGATTCTGTATCAAGTCACATGTGCCATCACTCACGTGATTGGCTTGCTGGGCACCTATGACTAGCAATCTCCCACTTGACCTAAAACCAATCACCTATGTGTCTGATCCCCATCAGACCCCTGTGACGCTCAAAGACAATATGAGACAACGACTCTGTCAGTGGATCTGTAATGTTATCTTCGGATGGAACTCTTTCCACTGCTACATCTCCTCAGGTTACGATCTCTCTGATAAGGTGGATCCTCCTCAGAACATGCTTAGATTTCTGATGAGACCTAGGTTCCTTTGCTTGAGCAATCACCCCGTTGTTGTCGCAATATAAGGAGATCATCTCCTCACTACCCGGCATGACTCCCAAATCTGTGATGAACTTCTTCACCCAGACTCCATCCTTTGCTGCATCTGATGCAGCAATATACTCCGCCTCTATGGTCGAGTCAGTAGTGGTATCTTGCTTGGAACTCTTCTAGCACACTGCTCCTCCATTCAAGGTGTACACATACCCTGAATTCGACTTGCTATCATCGATATCAGACTAAAAACTTGAGTTAGTGTAGCTTTCAACCTTAAGGCTATTACCTCCATATACTTGTAAAAGATCCTTAGTCCTTCTCAAGTACTTAAGGATACACTTTACTGCTTTCTAGTACTCCAAGCCTGGATCCGCCTGATACTTGCTCGTGATACTCAGAGCATGCGCTATATCAAGCCTAGTACATAGCATGGCATATATGATAGACCCTATTGCTGAGGCATAAGGTATCATATTCATGTTCGCCCTTTCTTCTAGAGTCTTTGGGGACATACTCATAGAAAGCGATATCCCATGTCTCATCGGTATGAGACCTCTCTTGGAATTTTTCATGCCAAACCTTTTGACAATGATTTTTATGTACCTGGACGGGGACAAGCCAAGTATCCTCTTGGATCTATCTCTATAGATTCTAATCCCCAAGATATAGGATGCTTCCCCTATGTCCTTCATGGAGAAGTGTCTAGATAACCAAGCCTTTACTGTGGATAGCATTCCTACGTCGTTCCCAATGATGAGGATGTCATCCACATATAATACCAAAAAGGTGATAGTGCTCCCACTTACCTTCCTGTACACACAAGGCTCATCTTCGTTCTTAACGAAGTCATAAGATCTGATTGCCTCATCAAATCTTATGTTCCAACTTCAGGAAGCTTGCTTTAGTCCATAAATGGATCTAAGCAACCTACACACCTTATCTGGGCAGTTCTTGGATACGAATCCCTCAGGTTGCATCATATACACCTCCTCCTCGAGGTTCCCATTGAGGAATGCAGTTTTCACATCCATCCGCCAGATCTCATAATCATAGTGTGCTGCAATAGCCAATAGAATTCTGATGGATTTTAGTATTGCTATGGGTGAGAAGGTTTCGTCGTAGTCAACACCTTGCCTTTGACGATACCCTTTAGCCACTAGCCTTGCTTTATAGGTCTCTACCTTTCCATCTACTCCGATCTTTTTCTTAAAGATCCACTTGCAACCGATGGGTACAATACCTTCGGGCGCATCAACTAGGTTCCAAACCTTATTGGAGTACATAGAATCCATCTCAGAATTCATAGCTTCTTGCCACTTCCCGGAGTCTATACTCATAATAGCCTCCTCGTAGGTCTGAGGATCAATATCCTCAACATCCTCTCCTCTAATATGTCCCACATATCTCTCAGGAGGATGGGATACTCTATCAGATCTGCGTAAAGTTGAAACTTGTGTATTAGGTACCTGAACAGACTTGGGCTGTAGAGTGGTTCTTGAGCTTGGTTCTCCAACCTCGCTCAACTCTATCATTCTCCCACTATCTCCGCTAAGAATGTGTTCCTTCTCAAGGAACACTGCTCTCATAGCTACAAGGACCTTTTGATCCTCGAGATGATAGAAATAATACCCACAAGTTTTCTTGGGGTATCCCACAAATTTGCATCGCTCTTTCCTTGATTCTAACTTATCGGGGTTGTGTCTTTTAACATGGGCAAGGCAACCCCAAATCTTAACAACCTTAAGATCAGGCTTCTTCCCTTTCAATATCTCATATGGTGTAGACACTACCGACTTAGTTGGAACTCTGTTCAGAAGGTAAGCTGCGGTTTCTAGGGTATATCCCCAGAATGAGATGGGTAGGTCAGCGAAACTCATCATGGATCGTACCATATCTAATAACGTACGATTTCTCTTTTCAGAGACACCATTGAGCTGAGGTGTATAAGGAGGTGTCCATTGGGATAATATCCCATGGTCCTTGAGGAATTGAGTAAACTTTGTACTTAAGTACTCACTTCCTCGCTCTGATACCACTGATGGGAAATCTTAGGGGCGATATCACATGCGCAGCGGAAGAACAAGAAAATAAAATCCCCGATTCCCAAAAGGATGTTAGTTGTCGTGCGAAGATTGGTGCGCAAAATCCACGAAACTTAAAACTGCGTATAGAGTAGATTGTGTTACCTAGGGAGATCGTATATCCCTGTTTCCTTACAGATCCTTAGGAGAGGGTGAAGGAGGTCAAGCGTCCTCCTCTCTAGTGGTGATCCACATAGCAGGGTTGCGACGACGCTCCACAAAACTCCAGGCCTGCTCTGAGGTGGAGAGGGAGAGGAGAATAGGAAAGGCAAGCAAAGGCTCTAGCCCATGAGGCTCTGAATCCCTCCTATTTATAGAGGTCCCCTGTCAAACCCTAATGGGTCCTCCCCTAGTGGGTATTGGATCGGCATCCAATAAGACAAGGGCTCCGTCGGATATCTCATATCCGAACCTCTACTCATCGCAATGCCTACCATATGTGTGTGACCCTCTAGGCCCAATATCGAGCTGGCTGTGAGTCATACCTGTCAGAACTCCTTCTAACTCAGTGAATTATTACCTTTGTAATAATTCACTCGACTCATCGACTACGGACGTACTAGGCCACTACGCCGTTGTCCCCAAACGATATAGGGGAATCCAATCCATTGGACCTGTCTGTCCTTAGTTACCGTGTACCTATAGTCCCTCATCCATCTAATATCCCAGAGACCGTATATCGAGCATGGTGCTGTCAGAGCCATACGGTTTCTACTCGAGACTCGCTCTAATCGGATTCTCCCGGAGAACTCTTTCTCTCTCAACCCGAATGACCCTGGCCAGGGATTTGTCTGAGCAAGAACACATGGGATATTCCTCTCATGACGCCGAGAGTGGATGATCCTCTATCGACACTCAATAGCCCTCGTAAGGTTGACTACCACTCCCAATGACCAGCTATACTAGATCTGGGACAGCCAAACCTATAAGTCTGGTATGAAAGAGTGGAGCACTCATATAGGACATCCTTGGTGTCTCAAGTCTAAGGACCAGATGTACCACTAGGACTACGGAATCGCTGTCTGACAATAAGACATCATCAACCATCTAGCATTCCGTAAGCGGATCAATCAGTGAACTCATTCTCCAATGAGCACCTGTACTGTATCCCTAGTGTCCCTACACGAGCAACTATGAGACCAGCTGCATCCATCATATGGACGGGTATACAGCACATCAGTATGTCCGGTTATCAAGATGTCCCTCTCGAGTAACCTATGACCGGGATTATTTAGGATATGTGTTTAAAGGTGAATCGATCATATTATCGTGATCTCATCACGATCCGATTCCTATTGCACAAATCCAAGGACATCATAATATATGTATGCATTTATGCAATAGTTATAAAGTGATATACGCCAAAATATACTAAGCAAAAAGATTCTGTATCAAGTCACACGTGCCATCACTCACGTTATTGGCTTGTTGGGCACCTATGACTAGCAGTACGTCCACAGTCGATGAGTCGAGTAAATTATTATGGAGATAATAATTCACTAAGCTAGAAGGAGTTTTGATAGGTATGACTCACGACTAGCTCAATATTAGGCCTAGAGGGTCACACACATATGGTAGGCATTGCGATGAGTAAAGGTTTGAATATGAGATATCCGCCGGAACCCCTATCTTATTGGATATCCAATAAGCTCATGAATTATTGGATCCTATGGATAAGATCCAATAAGAGCCCATGAGAGATTATTGGATAGAGATCCATTAATCTAAGAGGCTTGGATAGTTGGATGGAGATCCAATACCCAATAGGGGAGGATCCATTAGGGTTAAGTTGACAAGGGACCTCTATAAATAGGAGGGATTCAATAGTTTATAGGTTAGAGCTTTTTGCTTTCTCTCCTATTCTCCTCCCCCTCTCCACCTCAGAGCAGGCCTAGAGTTTTGAGGAGCATCATCGCAGCCCTACTGTATGGATCATCGCTAGACAGGAGGGCGCTTGACCTCCTTCACCCTCTACTAGAGATCTGTAGGGATTTAGGGATATACGATCTCCCTATGTAACACAATCTATCTCACATGTGGTTTTCTATTTCGCAGATTTTTACGCACCAATCTTCTCACGATGACGAACATATCTTTGGGAATTGGGGATTTTGTTTTATGTTCTTCCACTATGCATGTGATGTCGCCCCTAAGATTTCCCAACAATGGTATCATAGCCAGGTTGTTCGTGCGAAAATTAGTTTTGAACTACGTGTGTTGTATTTTAGAGAAGCTTTTGATGTCAAAATTGTTGATGCAAAAGCGAGAAAGGGTATGTTAGAACCCTTGCAGATTCTGAACTTGGGGTTGATCTCTTTAGGGGATCGACCTCCTTGGAACTCTATAGGGGTTCCTCCCTCCAAGTTGCTGCTCAAAGGCTGTAGAAAAGATTCATCTATTGCTTAACAAAAGAGAAGAAATACATGGCTATTTATAGGGCTTATAAACCCTAACTCCTAATAGGACTCCTACTTAAGACTCTTACTTCTAACCAACTCCTAATATGACTCCTACTCAAGACTCCTATTCCCTTACAACTCCTAATTCTTCTCTAAGAAAAAACCTCCTACATGAATGTCCCTTTCAATTAGGACTCTCCTAACTAGAGTCCTAACAGAATGTCCTTCTCAATTAGGACTCTCCTAGCTAGAGTCCTAACAGAATGTCCCTCTCAATTAGGGCTCTCCTAGCAGAATGTCCCTCTCAATTAGGACTCTCCTAGCTAGAGTCCTAACAGACCCGCCCTCTTCAAATCAGCCTTGTCCCCAAGGCTGAGATTCCATGAACTCAGGGAACCGGGTCTTCAGCTCCTCATATGGTTCCCATGTGGCGTCTTCAAGTGGTAGATTATTCCAATGCACTAGTACTTCAGTAGAGGGATGTCGACGACGCATCACGATCCTACGATCGAGGATGGCTTGTGGTTGGGCTTGAATAACTCCATCCTCAGTTGTGTTGGGCAGTTGGATCTGGGGTGACTCGTGTTCTCCCAACTTGGGCTTTAGGCGCGATACGTGGAAGACAGGGTGAATTTTGGCATCCTCAGGTAATTTAAGTCTGTACGCCACGGCTCCAATACGCTCTGTGATCTGATAGGGCCCATAAAAACGTGGGGATAACTTCATGGAGGCTCGAGTGTTGATAGAGAGTTGCTTGTATGGTTGTAGGCGAAGATAAACCCAATCTCCCACTGAAAATTCTCTTTCACTTCGTCGTCTGTCGGCTTGCTGCTTCATTCTGGCTTGAGCGGTAGAGAGATTATCTTTTAACAATTGTAAAAGTTTGTCCCTATCAATCAATTCTTGGTCAACCTGATCTACCTTGGCCGAGCCAATTACATACTTTGGAATCACAGGGGCTGGTCGACCATACAATGCTTCATAAGGGGCACATTTTGTAGATGAATGATATATAGTATTATACTACCATTCGGCCTAGGGAAGCCATTTTGCCCACTCTTTTGGTCGGTCGCTAGCGAAACACTAGAGGTACGTCTTTAAGCACCTATTTACCACCTCTATTTGGCCGTCAGTTTGTGGATGTATTATCCACAAATAACTCGATCCAAAATTTACTAGTGAAGATCCTGTCACGATCACTTACAATGGACCTTGGCATCCTATGTAGTTTAACAATATTTTCTATGAAAATCTGGGCAACACTAGCAGCAGTGTAGGGATTTCTCACAGCACAAAAATGAGCATATTTCATAAGTTGATCAACCACCACGAGAATCGTGCTTTTACCTTTGGAAGATGGTAGCCCTTCAATGAAGTCCATGGAGATGTTAGTCTACACTGAGTCTGGTATGGGTAGTGGTTATAGCTTCCCTGGATTTGCCACAGTTTCACCCTTGTGCTGTTGACATACATCACATTGTGCCACATATTCAGCAATAATTTTTTTCATCCCTCTCTAATAAAAATTTTGCTTCACTCTTTTGTAGGTTCTTAGGAATCCAGAGTGCCCTGCTGAAGGTATGGAGTGCATTTCATGCAAGATGATTGCGATGTAAGGGGAGTCAGGTATAAGCACAATGCGACCTTTGTAGCGTAGATCCCTCGAATCCCAGGTGTAGTGGGCTATTACACTTGGATCCTCCTCCAATTTTTTTATGATGTTGCTGATCTCTGGATCCTTCTTTCATTCTTTCCTAATGTCCTCGAGGAGACCGGTGGTAGGAAGGGAGATGGCTGAAACCTTAGCTTGTTCAGGTAGCCGTGAGAGTGCATCTGCAACAATGTTTTCTTTCCCCTTTTTGTAAATAATTTCATAATCAAATCCAAGAAGTTTGGTTACCCATTTTTGCTGCTCAGGGGATGATATCTTTTGCTCCAAAAAGTACTTAAGGCTTTTATGGTCAATTTTAATTTGAAATCGTCGGCCGATCAGGTAGGGTCTCCACCTCGTTACTGCGTATACAATGGCAAGCATCTCCTTATCATATACTGACATGTTTTGATGGGAGGGAGATAATGCCTTGCTAGTGTATGCGAGTGGTCAACCATTTTGCATGAGAACGACTCCAATTCTGACTCCAGATGCGTCGGCCTCAATGATGAAGGGTCTATTAAAATCTGGTAGCGCAAGCACCGGCGTCGTTGTCATGGCTGCTTTAAGTTTGTCGAAGGCAACAGAGGCTTTGTCCAACCATTGAAAAGCATCTTTTTTCAGTAAAGAAGTGAGTGGTGCACTGATCTTCCCATAGTCCTTAACAAATTTTTGGTAGTAGCCCGTTAGTCCAAGGAACCCCCGCAGTAATTTTACGTTTGTAGGTTTCGGCCAGCCTTGCATTGCCTCAATTTTTGTTGGGTCTACCACCACTCCTTCTGATATTATATACCCAAGGTACTCTACTTTTTGCTGGAGAAAGCTGCACTTTGGTTGCTTAACAAAAAGAGTATTCTCTCGAAGGATCGTCAAAACAATCCGTAAATACTGAAAGTGAGTCTTAAGAGAAGGGCTGTAAACGAGAATATCATCAAAAAATACCAGCACAAATTTACGAAGAAAGCTCTGAAATATATCATTCATGAGACTTTGAAAGGTTGAAGGAGCATTAGTGAGTCCAAAAGGCATTACCAAGAATTCATAATGGCCATCATGTGTGCGAATTGCAGTTTTTAGAATATCATCGTCACATACCCGAATTTGGTGGTAACCGGATCGAAGGTCCAGCTTCGTGAAGACTCGAGCTCCTTTCAATTCATCAAGAAGTTCATCTACCAGTGGTATTGGGTATTTGTCCTTGACGGTGATGCCATTTAAAGCTCGGTAGTCGATGCACATCCGCCAAGTTCCGTCCTTCTTGCGTACAAGTAGCACTGGTGAGGAATAGGGGCTGCAACTTGGCCGAATCACCTCTGTTTCAAGCATCTCCTTTACTATCTTTTCAATTTCATCTTTCTGGAGGTGAGGATATCGGTACGGTCGAGTGTTCGCTGGTGGCTTGCCCGGAATGATTGGAATTCGATGGTCATGTTGTCGAGAAGGAGGAAGACCGCGCGGTTCAGCAAATATGTCGGCAAATTCAGTAAGCAATTGGGCAAGATTTTGATTTTAAATTTCTATTTTCTTCTCTTCTGGTTGTGGCTGGAGATGCATCAAAAAGCCACTATTTACCTTGTGTAAAACTTTCTCCATTTGTTGGGTCGAAACAGTGGTAACGTTGCTTCCGCGCTTCCCGCGTAGGATGATCTGTTTGCCCTTACAGTAGAATTTCATAATTAATTTAGAAAAGTTCCAAGAGACATCACCTAGTGTAGTTAGCCATTCTATACCAAGCACTGCCTCATAGTCATCGATTGGTAGGAGGAAGAAATCGGTGATAATTTTTTAGTCTTGCAGTACTAGTTTCACCTGCGGGCATCTTTGGTCGCACTTTAGGATTCTGCCGTCGGCAACCTTTACGTCAAACTTGCTGCAACCTTCAATATGTAGTGTCATTCGAGCAACAACCTTTCTATTCAGGAAGTTATTAGTGCTACCCATGTCGATGAGAATAGTGATCGGCTGTTGTTTGAGAAGGCCTCCAACTTTCATCGTTTACGGATTTGAGTAGCCGGCTAGTGCGTGTACCATAATGTCGGTCGGCTGTGGCTCTTCTTCCATATCTTCTTCTTCATGTTCAAGGCTCTCTTCTAGATATTCAATGACCTCTTCTTCTACTGGTTCAATCATAAGAAGTCTACCTTTTTTACAGCGATGCTCGCGGCTCCACGGCTCGTCGTAATGCCAACATAACCCCTTCGCAGATCGCTCCCGAAGTTCTTCTCTTGTTAACCTTTTCGGTGCAGGGACTCGGTTGATAGTAGGGGGGGCTGAGGGCTTTAGTATTGTAGGTTGTGGAGTGATCCTAGTCCTCTGGGCTTCATGGTTCAATCGCTCCTCTTGAAGTCATGCGAAAGAGATGGCTGCCATAAGCGTGTATGGTTGTCGCGCCTTAACTTCTCCCCGGATCTCTGGCTTTAAGCCCTCAATAAAAGTCCCCAATAGTTATTTTTCAGACCAATCACGAGTTTTATTAGATATTCTTTCAAACCTGGTTTGGTACCCCTAATGGTGGAGGTTTGTCGGATCTTTGCTAGTTGTCCATCAATGTTCTCGTAATAAGTTGGTCCGAAGCGGATCAGTAGTCCTTCTTTGAATTGTCGCCATGAAAGTACTCCATAAGTGTGTTTAAACTAGTCAAACCATTGTATGGCATCCCCTTCAAGATGTATAGCTGCAATTTCCACCATGGATGCATCCGCAGTTTTATGGTACAGAAAATATCGCTCCGCGTGCGAGATCCAACCAATTGGGTCTCCTTCTTCCCATCTAGGGAAGTCCACTCTCATGCGCGAATAGTTGGGGTCAGTCATAGAGCCTCCCTTCTCTTAGAAGTCATCTCTTTGGGCATGATGTGATTGGTTAGAGCTCTCTCCTTGATGTGATTTCTTCGGGCTTGGTGGTCGGCCCAAACTGAATTCGGTAAGGAGAGTCCGAATCTTATCCTCCATTCGTGCCTCAAAGGCTTCAAATTTAGCATTGATTGCCTCCTCAGATGCCATAGTATATGACTCCAAATCTGTGATGTTAAGATCTCTCTTTTGTTGACGGGTTAAAGGCATGTATAGGTTTGATAGAAATAAGTGAAAGTTTGCTGCAGAATTGTGTTGTCTTATAAGAGCAGAATTATCGTCGAAGAAACAATGGTTTCTCGACGAAATCTCCACAAAAAATTTAAGAGATTTGAGGAGGAAATTGACAGCAAGGATGTCCAATTTAATCAAGAAAATTTTGGCAGTAACAGTAAGAAAATTGGTGTAAGTTGTGATAGCAGAATTCTCGTTGAAAAATTTCAGCAACTAACGATGAAAATTTGCAGCAATATAGGAACAATTTTTTTTTTTTTGGATTTTTGAATAGGGATAACTAAATTGCAGCAGCAGTAAAGTAGGAAACCAGAACCTATTGGTGGAGATCAAACGATGATCTGCGTTGGTGGAGATAACGGTGGAATTTGGCGACGATCTTTTAAACAATTGCGGGAATTACTTTGGGCGGTTGTGGAGGGTTGATGGATGGCAGTGGAAGGGCAGTGAGATGCCAAGAACGCTGCTCTGATACCAGGTGTTAGAACCCTTGCAGATTCTAAACTTGGGGTTGATCTCTTTAGGGGATCAGCCTCCTTGGAACTCTATAGGGGTTCCTCCCTCCAAGTTGCTGCTCAAAGGCTGCAGAAAAGATTCATCTATTGCTTAATAAAAGAGAAGAAATACATGGCTATTTATAGGGCTTATAAACCCTAACTCCTAATAGGACTCCTACTTAAGACTCTTACTTCTAACCAACTCCTAATATGACTCCTACTCAAGACTCCTATTCCCTTACAACTCCTAATTCTTCTCTAAGAAAAAACCTCCTACATGAATGTCCCTCTCAATTAGGACTCTCCTAGCTAGAGTCCTAACAGAATGTCTTTCTCAATTAGGACTCTCCTAGCTAGAGTCCTAACAGAATGTCCATCTCAATTAGGGCTCTCCTAGCAGAATGTCCCTCTCAATTAGGACTCTCCTAGCTAGAGTCCTAACAGGGTAGCAACTGTTGCTACCCTCGCTGCCATCTGCATGTAGCAGCCTTGCTGCCGGCGGTCAGCAACCCGCTAGTGCAGCCTGCAGCCATTGGTGCTGCCATTGGCAGCCCGCATGGAGCGGCACCACTGGGCAGTGGCGCCCGCTACTGTTGCGCTTATGGGGTGAGACGCCGTAGGGCAGTGGCGCCTACGGGGATGGCGTCGTCCGTGGGGGTGCCCACCTACGGCGACGGTGTTGCCCCCGGGTAGGGGCGTTGCCCCCGTGCCCCTGCCCCCCACTATACAAGTTATTGCCGGTAAGGTGGCAGCAGTCGCAGCAAGGAAGAGGGAGAAAGGGGCTTAGGGATTTATGGGCAAAAGATAGTTTTGCCCCTCGGAATTTCAGAAATTTCAGATTCTATCTTTTACCCAAATTATAAAAATATCCCTTAGAATTCAAAAAATTTCCTACATGTCCCTGATTTCATAAAAATATTAATTAATTAAAAGGTTTAATTTATTATTATTATTTTATTATTATCTAGTAGTCCTAAATGATGATGATTTATACATGTGATATATGATATGTGGACGAATGATCATAGACCGTATAATGTGTGTACTTATGATTATTATTGTTGGGGCCTATGAGCCTCCAGTTTATTTTTCATTTATTATCGGGCCTACGTACCTATAATTAAGTTGTAATCACACGAGGAGGCACAGCGGGAGCATGGAAGTGATAGCGGGACCCACGAGACGAACGATCGCAATGCATGGAGATGCGTCGAGATGCCAACGGAACCAACGAGGATGAGATGGACAATCACAGGGAATGGAGATGCACCACTACACACATAGATCTTGATGTGAGTGATTAGGCCCACTAGCTCGGGCCCGATCATATTATACTATGGTCCATGATCATCTAGTGTAATTGCTCATGTGATGTGTAATTGTTTATATATATACTATATATATATATATATATATATATATATATATATATATATATATTTACATGCGATATAGATATATATTAAATATGTACATGTGTGACATGTCATATTAGGAGACCAAATCAAAGAAACCCCTCTCTCTGCAATATTAAGTCTGTAAACGTAAGACAATTAGATTGACTCATGTGGCCTTCCATCATTATAGGTGATAGGGACCAATTCTCGGTGCAAGTTGAGTTGGTAGAGTCCCTCGAGACTCACCTATATCGCGATTTGCTATCTTGCCTACGATATAGAGATGTCACCGGTGACCTAAGGACATGGTATGCTTGGTCGAGTCCCTCGACGGTATATCATCGAATCATACTCATCTTGTAATAATGGTGTTGACTTAACTAAACATCATGGTTGGTTGAGTCTCTCGAGACCATGGTAATTCAGAGGTCAAATAGGATGGAAATCAAAAGGAGTTGTGATCGACAAAATTTGCCTACCTTTCGGGCTTAGTGTGATTGGTCGAGTCCCTCGAGGTTACACTAAGACGTTGATTGGATCCCGAACCCCACTAGAAGTCTGTCGGAGACTTCCGTTTCATGTGTTGAGGGTGTCGCATGACTTGCTAGTAAAATAGTGGGAGTATATTAAGATAGAAGTCCATATCTTGATTGTTTATTTTTATAAAATCTATATGTTATTTATTTCTACTGCATTTTTATTTTCAGAAAATATCGCTTTTAAATCCCTTATGTGGTATACTTGATGTCAACTACCTCACTGGTCCAAATTATACGGATTAGCTCCACAACTTGAGAATTGTTCTCATGGCGGAGAAAATCGCGTACGTCCTTAATACAATGATGAGATCGCTCGCTACGTGAAGTACATTGATGACTCCACTCTTGCTCAGTGTAACATGTTGGGCTCCATGACTCCTGAGTTACAGAGACAATATGAAAAGATGGATGCCAAATCCATTCTCCAACATGTCCGTAAACTGTTTTAGGAATAGGGAAGGACTTAGTGATATGAGATATCTAAGAGCCTCTTCTACGCTAGGATGATTGAGGGGACACCGGTTCAGAACCATGTCCTAAAGATGATTGAGTGGATAGAAAATTTCATAAGTCTAGGAGTGGTCCTAGAGGATAACCTGTGTGTGGATCTTGTGCTTCAATGGCTACTAGATTCCTTTTCACAGTTCATAATAAATTTTAATATGAACAAGCTTGACGTGACTCTCCCGGAGCTTCTCAATATGATGAGGAAGGCAGAGAGCACCATCAAGAAAGAGAAGCCAATTAGTTCTCTACACTGGTGAGACCAGAAAGAAAAGAAAAGTAGAAAAGTCCCTTAAGAAGGGCAAGGGTAGACCAGGTAAAGCAAAGATTGCTAAGAAAGACCCAGCAAAGGACAAAAGCCAGTGCTTCCACCGCGAAAAAGATAGGCACTGAAAGAGGAACTGCAAAGAGTACCTTGTAGAGAGAGTAAAACAGAAGCTTGGAGAAGCTTCAGGTATATTCATGATCAGTCTCCATTTATCAGACTCTTATGATAACACATGAGTATTGGATACTGGTAGTGCTTATCATATTTGCAGTTCATTGTAGGTTCTGATAAGACCTAGAAAATTGTCGAGAGGTGAGATGGACCTTTAGATGGGCAATGGAGCAAAAGTTGCTATAGTAGCTATTGGCGAGGTCGCCTTACATCTGCATGGTGGAGCTATTATTGCATTAGATGCAATTTATTTTGTTCCTTCTATTATCAAAAACATTATTTCCATTTCATGTTTGACAGTTAGTAGATATAAATTAGTTTTTGAGAACAATGGTTGTTCAATATTATTAGATGATGAGATCATCACGAGAGTAATATTGCATAATGGTTTGCTTATGCTAGATACTATTCCACATATCATGAATGTAAGTATGTCTAAGAGGAAATAAGATGAGGTGAACAATACATACCTATGGCATTATAAGCTAGGTCACATCCATAAGGGAAGAATTCAAAAGTTACTAAAAGATGGATACCTAGATCTATTCGACTATGAGTCATATGCAACCTGCGAGCCTTGTATTTGTGGAAAACTAACAAACTCTCCATTTAGTAGAACTAGAGAAAGAGCCACTGAACTACTGGAATTTATACATAGTGATTTATATGGACCTATGTCAACATATGCCATTGGTGGTTGTTGAATCTTGAATTTTGATGATGAAACTAATTGATTGTGTTTAGATGTTTAACTGCATTTTGAGTGATGCAGATCTACTCGATCAAGATTAGACAGTTAATGTAGGAGGAATTGATGTTTCGCCGGAGGAGATCACGTTAGGATAATGGATGGCAGAAGACTTCGGACGTCGGGCATCGGGCCAAGAGCGGAATTGCGCTAAGGATATTGGGGTTGAGGAGGTCAACCGCCGATTGGGCAACAAGCCGCAAGAGAGGATGATGCGCTGAAGAATCAGATGAAGCGCTAACCAATGACGTGCCGGGCAACAGAATGTCAATTCGCGTTGTAATAATTGTCTAGATCGGAGTAGAGTTTTAGATTGTGTGTGCAGGATTAACTACGATAACGATGAAGACATAAAGCAAAACAAAGTGTCGGAGTCAAGCATGAAGGATTCGTTGCGAGTTCGAGAGTTCGACGGAAGTCCGAAGGTTCGTCGGGAATGCTGCCGGAACTAGCCGAGATTGAGTAGGGAGCTTGCCGAAGGGTTTTTCGGAAGCTCACCGGAAGGTTCGTTGGAAGTTCGCGGAGCTCGCCGAGAAAGATCGGAGCTTGTCGAAGAAGTTCATTGGAACTCGTCAAGATCAAATCGTGAAGTCTAGGAGCTTGCCGGGAGTCCGCAGAATGGTTTTTGAGAGTTTATCGGAAGACCGCCAGAAGTTCGTCGGAAGCTCGCCGGAAGAAGTCTTGACTTACGGACTTTGTAATAGCTTAGAAAATATCTTTAAATTCATAGTTAGCACATTAATTAGGGTTAGGATTAGGTGTTAATCCTATAACCCAAGTAGGGGCCAATTGGGCTCGAGTTCGGACTGGTTTGGGCCAAGTTTAGAGCCCAACCAGTGAGCTGAAATAGTGTAGGCGGTGGCACCGCCCAGCACCCGAGAGGTCCGGCGGTGGCACTGTCACGCCCCCACCGAATTATCACATTCAGGAGGTGTGACCCTGTCTAAAATCAATAATATTATAATTCAACATCAATTCAATCCAAGATCCAATCTAACAATTTGAGGATACTAAGAATCATTCAAGAATCAATATTCACAATTCATAAACATGTACGTTACATAAATCATAATCCACTTCACTCAGAGATTCACAAAATCCAAAGACAACTCAACTAAACATCAACCACAACACAAATCCATAATCGTAGAAGTATATACAATCACAAAAAGATAATTATTTACCATGAGTTCTTATCCTTATACAACTTAAACTTATCATTCCACACACATGAGCGGTCTTTTAAACTTTTCCAACACATAAGTATCAATAGATCCTTAACATTACATCAGAAGTAAAGTATACTATACAACAAAAACCTATCATCCAACAAAGATTAGCTCAAAAATCTTCTAGCCTTTCAATGCTTTAACCCAATTCTAGCTTTTCAGTGCGTGACAAGCTATCCTGAAAAATTTATATAGCAACGGGGTGAGCATAAAGAGCTCAGCAAGTGTCTAACATATCCATGGCGATAGGAGAAGTTCAAGCAGGCTTAGGATCAAGATACAAAAGTAGAAATACAAGTATTCATTTGAAATCATCTCATTTGATATAAAATCACAAAGGTTTACCTCATTCAAAAACTAGCATTAGACATAACAATAGGAGAAGGGAAATTGGAACATTTCATTAGCAAAAGAAACATTTAGGCATGTATCAAATGACACATGAAGCATTTAGGCGCATATCAAAGGCGTAAGAGTGTTTGAGGGCATAATAATGACAAACGAAACACTTCAAAGTATAACAAGTGAACCGAATAATAAACACAAGCTTGTATGATATTTTTGATGTAGCATGCATTCCATTTTTATCCAAAGTATAATATGAACTCATAAACAAAGCTTTGGATATCATATCAATAAACTTAGAGGGCGCTGTGGGACCACATACATAATGTGATTCATCCATTTCTGGATGACCACCAAGCATAAGTCTCCCACGTCTGGGAGCTCCATCCACCCATGTCTGAGTGAAGTCAATGGGGTCGGCAGAGCAATCGCGGGCTCTAAGCATAAGCATAACTCCCTTTACTATTTCTGGCAATGGTTCACAATATCCCATAAGACACCAGAGTACAAAAGCGTAGTATGAACAATAACATTGGCACATATCAGAAGCACATGCGGAACAACGAAGATATGCATGTGCCTTTATCAAACAAGGTAATGCAAACAAAGCATTACATAATAAATTTCAGATATATAACAACTTCAGGATGAACAATACAAAAATTTTAAAGGACTAGTATAATACTCAATTGAAGAAGAATTTAGTAGAAATCAAATTTCCAATAGGATAAAAATTGAATAGGCAAAAACCTAACAAAGTTTTCAATTCTGATAGAATTTGAATGGTACATTTCCTGAATTCTTTGAGTGACCAAGCATACTCCAAATCACTAAAAATAGATGTCATTAGAAAGCTGTATCAATCTATTTTCGGATGAACTCAGATTTATAATTTTTTGAGTTCTTAACAGGAAGCTACAACAAATAGAGTAAAGGAAGGTCAGAATTGATCATCTCTGTTTTGCAGAATTGATAGAGTCAATTTAAACAGATGTTTCAGAAGACAAACATACTTCAAAATTACTAAATTATATGTCAAAAGAAAGATATGCAAATCTAGTTTGAAAAGAACATGTTTTGCATAATTAGAATTTTCACTAGAGAGTTATGAGCAATTTAGTAACAGAAGGTCAGAAATTTCAGTCCCAATTTTGCAGAATTTGTAGGGTTAATTGAAATAGAAGTCTTAGTATGCATTTAAACTCCAAATCATTCAATCTTAGTGTCAAAATAAAGATATTTGAGTCTAATTTCAAATGGATTAGGCTTTACCTAAATCAGAGTTTAGTGCTAAAAGTTAGATCCAAAACAATGTATAGAAGTCAGATTACCGAAAAATTTCATATTCATGGCTTTGTATCAAAAGGAAAGAAAGGTTTGGTACTAAGCTGAAATCTTTTGAGTTATGAAGTATTAAAAGGAAAACAGAGATTAGGAATTCTATAGGAAGAGGTTAGAACACTTGCCTTAGATGAGTTTGATTCTCAAATATAGGGAGTTGATGCAAAACCTCAAACAAAGTTTCCACTTCTTCTTTTTCTCCTTCTTCTTCTTCTTCTTCTTCTTCTTCTTCTTCTTCTTCTCTTCTTCTTCTTCTCCTCAAACTAACGTTGGCTCCAAAGTTTCTTTTTAATGGTGCTTTAAATTACTTAGGTTTGGCTCATGCTAAAATAATGAGGTGGCAAGCATGCATGGGGTTTAGGTGTCAACTTTAGAATAAATACAAGTGACTCATCCTTGTTAATGACACATGTCCTCCATTTTATTTTATTTTATTTTTATTTACTCAATTCTGAATATTTTATAAATCATATCAAAATTTTATTATTTACTCTTAGGTCCTTAGCCATCAAATTTAATATAATATTATTTAATTAAAAAAAATATTTAAATAATTCTCATATTTACAAACAAGCATTTACTATATATTTTTTTTTTAATGGGGGATGCTACACTCTCCCCTCCTTAAAATAAAATTTAGTCATCTAAATTTGTCATATCTCTTTCGGCGAAAAAATGAGGATAAACCAGATTTGTAGTCAAGGAATCCCCAATAGCAGTAGTTACGTGTAGCAAATAATCCAGTGGTTTAGGTTGAATGCCCAAGTGACAAGTAAAATATTGTGAAACAAAAGACAAGTTGGAGCCAAGATCAAACAAAACATTTGCATTTTTATTAGAAACATGTAGAATACCTTCAACCACTGATTTAGAGGCTCTGGAATCTTGTTCTGTGATAGCATATACTCTAGCATGGGCTGTCGGCTTAGGGAGTAGTGGCTCTTTCGTCTTATTTAGTGGGCAGTCTTTGACTTTATGATCTAACTTTTCACAGGCAAAACAGGCTCCAGTCACCCGAAAACACTCACTTGTTTCATGATTACGTCCACATTTTGTACACGATAGAGTTCTTTGCGATGAAGTTCCTTTCTCAAATCTAGGTACCTTTACCTTCTTGTTACTTCTTTCTGCTTCATTTCCTCTCTTACTTTTACCAACAAACTTATCCTTGCTATTCTTGTCCCTGATTTCTTGGATTTTCTCCAAGTCTTTTTCAAGTATGAAAGCTCTTTCTACTACATCAGTGTATACTTGGAGTTTTAAAACTAATATCCGACTTCTTATTGCCGACCTTAATCCTCTTTCAAATCTTCTTGCTTTCCTATATTCATCATCAATCATATGTGTGGCAAATCTAGAGAGCTCGGTGAATTTAGACTCATATTTGGCTACTGTCAAATTTCCCTGGATGAGATTCAAGAACTCCAATTCTTTCTGCTCTCTGATACAATCTAGAAAATATTTATCATTGAACTTTTCTGTAAATACCTTCCAAGTGATTGGCTCTTGTCGAGCTTCAGAAATCCTCTTCATGGTTCGCCACCAATGCTCAGCCTCTCCTTCTAGCATGAAGGTAGCAAGAGAAACCTTCTTATCATCTGGGCAATTTAAAACATCAAATATTTTCTCCATCCGCATCATCCATTGTTCTGCTACCATTGGATCAGGCTCACCACTAAAACTAGGAGGACTAAGCTTCTTAAATTGTTCAATTCCCAACCCAGTCTGGTTTGAATTCCCAACTTCATCATTTCTTCCTTGTCGGACTTGTTGTTGCATTACTTGTGTCATTGCCTCTAGAGTTTTCATTATTCCACTCAATTGATCAGAAGTAGATGCAACAGGAGAACCAGATGACCTCGTCATCCTTGCTTCCAAAAAATAACAAAAGAAAACTTTTGATCAGTCTCTAAATAGAAATCACTAAACCTCAAAATTTATTACACATCTGGCATATCAAAATTCTTAGAAATCTTCAAATCATGCTCTGATACCAACTCTGTCACGCCCCCACCGAATTATCACATTCAGGAGGTGTGACCCTGTCTAAAATCAATAATATTATAATTCATCATCAATTCAATCCAGGATCCAATCTAACAATTTGAGGATACTAAGAATCATTCAAGAATCAATATTCACAATTCATAAACATGTACATTACATAAATCAAAATCCACTTCACTCAGAGATTCACAAAATCCAAAGACAACTCAACTAAGCATCAACCACAACACAAATCCATAATCATAGAAGTATATACAATCACAAAAAGATAATTATTTACCATGAGTTCTTATCCTTATACAACTTAAACTTATCATTCCATACACATGAGCGGTCCTTTAAACTTTTACAACACATAAGTATCAACAGATCCTTAACATTACATCAAAAGTAAAGTATACTATACAACAAAAACCTATCATCCAACAAAGATTAGCTCAAAAATCTTCTAGCCTTTCACTGCTTTAACCCAATTCTAGCTTTTCAGTGCGTGACAAGCTACCCTGAAAAATTTATATAGCAACGGGGTGAGAATAAAGAGCTCAGCAAGCGTCTAACATATCCATGGCGATAGGAGAAGTTCAAGCAGGCTTAGTATCAAGATACAAAAGTAGAAATACAAGTGTTCATTTGAAATCATCTCATTTGATAGAAAATCACAAAGGTTTACCTCATTCAAAAACAAGCATTAGACATAACAATAGGAGAAGGGAAATTGGAGCGTTTTATTGGCAAAAGAAGCATTTAGGCATGTATCAAATGGCACATGAAGCATTTAGGCGCATATTAAAGGCGTAAGAGTGTTTGGGGGCATAATAATGACAAACAAAACACTTCAAAGTATAACAAGTGAACCGAATAATAAACACAAGCTTGTATGACATTTTTGATGTAGCATGCATTCCATTTTTATCCAAAGCATAATATGAACTCATAAACAAAGCTTTGGATATCATATCAATAAACATAGAGGGCGCTGTGGGACCACATACATAATGTGATTCATCCATTTCTGGATAACCACCAAGCATAAGTCTCCCACGTCTAGGAGCTCCATCCACCCACGTCTGAGTGAAGTCAATGGGGCCGGCAGAGCAATCGCGGGCTCTAAGCATAACTCCCTTTACCATTTCTGGCAAAGGTTTACAATATCCCATAAGACACCAGAGTACAAAAGGGTAGTATGAACAATAACATTAGCATATATCAGAAGCACATGCGGAACAACGAAGATATGCATGTGCCTTTATCAAACAAGGTAATGCAAACAAAGTATTACATAATAAATTTCAAATATATAATAACTTCAGGTTGAACAATACAAGAATTTTAAAAGACTAGTATAATGCTCAATTGAAGAAGAATTTAGTAGAAATCAAATTTCCAATAGGATGAAAATTGAATAGGCAAAAACCCAACAAAGTTTTCAATTCTGATAGAATTTAAATGGTACAATTCCTGAATTGTTTGAGTGACCAAGCATGCTCCAAATCACTAAAAATAGATGTCATTGGAAATCTATATCAATCTATTTTCGGATGAAATCAGATTTATAATTTTTTGAGTTCTTAACAGGAAGTTACAACAAATAGAGTAAAGGAAGGACAGAATTGATCATCTCTGTTTTGCAGAATTGATAGAATCAATTTAAACAGATATTTCAAAAGGCAAACATACTTCAAAATTACTAAATTATATGTCAAAAGAAAGATATGCGAATCTAGTTTCAAAAGAATCAAGTTTTGCATAATTCATAATTTTCACTAGAGCGTTATGAGCAATTTAGTAACAGAAGGTCAGAAATTTCAATCCCTATTTTACAGAATTTGTAGGGTTAATTGAAACAGAAGTCTTAGTAGGCATTTAAACTCCAAATCATTCAATCTCAGGGTCGAAATAAATATATTTGAGTCTAATTTCAAATAGATTAGGCTTTGCCTAAATCAGAGTTTAGTGCTAAAAGTTAGATCCAAAACAATGTATAGAAGTCAGATTACCGAAAAATTTCAGATTCATGGCTTTGTATCAAAAGGAAAGAAAGGTTTGGTACTAAGCTGAAATCTTTTGAGTTATGAAGTATTAAAAGAAAAACAGAGATTAGGAATTCTGTAGAAAGAGGTTAGAACACTTGCCTTAGATGAGTTTGATTCTCAAATATAGGGAGTTGATGCAAAACCTCAAACAAAGTTTCCACTTCTTCTTCTTCTCCTTCTTCTTCTTCTTCTTCTTCTTCTTCTTCTTCTTCTTCTTCTTCTTCTCTTCTTCTTCTTCTCCTCAAACTAATGTTGGCTGCAAAGTTTCTTTTTAATGGTGCTTTAAATTACTTAGGTTTGGCTCATGCTAAAATAATGAGGTGGCAAGCATGCATGGGTTTAGGTGTCAACTTTAGAATAAATATAAGTGACTCATCCTTGTTAATGACACATGTCCTCCATTTTATTTTATTTTATTTTTATTTACTCAATTCTGAATATTCTATAAATCATATCAAAATTTTATTATTTACTCTTAGGTCCTTAGCCATAAAATTTAATATAATATTATTTAATAAAAAAATTATTTAAATAATCCTCATATTTACAAACAAGCATTTACTAATTTTTTTTTTTAAATGGGGGATGTTACAGGCACCGCCAGTACACTGTCAGTGTCAGACACTGACAGGCGGTGGTACCGCCACCGACAGGCGATGGCACCGCCGGCCTCGGAAACCTAAGAGAATTCAAAATTTGGAGCCCAAATTTGAATTCTCTTGGGGCCTATAAATACCCCTCATTTCTCAGTAGAGAATACAACCTTTGAGAAGCAAGAGATTGAGATAAAAGTCTTAGCAAAGCCTTTAGCAAGTTTTTGTTTTCAATAGCTTGAGTGTTCACCTCCCTCTTTCTCTTTGAAAATTTGTAAGAGTGTGAATCACTTGTAAAAGGTTGTAAGAGGGGTATTTGTCCTTCCCCTTCAAAGTGATTTGCTAGTGGAAGTTGGGAGCCTCTTCGAAGAAGGCTTCGCAAGTGGATGTAGGTCATTGTGACCGAACTACTTTAAATTGGTGTGTTCTTTGAATGTGTAAGTGTTTACCTTTCTTAAACTATTATTTACATAGAAGCAAGTTTTTGGTTTTTATCTTCTCACTTTACTCGAGCTACTTTCACCAAGTCATTCATTGTCGAATCAAAATCTCTATGTATTTACGAAATCGTTTTGAACATATGAGTTTTAATCTGCTGCACTAATTCACCCCCCCCCCCCCCCCCCCCTCTTAGTGCCGCTCCGATCCTAACAGTGGTTACTCCTACTTCATTACTTTTACTGATGATTTCTCAAGGTATGGACATATATACTTAATGAAGTACAAGTCTAAGGTCTATGAAAAATTCAGAGAGTATAAGAATAAAGTGGAGAACCAAACTAAAAAGAGTATCAAGACTCTTCGATCAGATCGAGGAGGTGGTACTTATGTATAGAGTTTACCTAGTTCCTCAAGAACCATGTGATTCTATCCCAATAGACACCTCCTTATACACCTCAGCTCAATGGTGTATCTGAAAGGAGGAATCGTATGCTGTTAGACATGGTATGATCCATGATGAGTTTCACTAACCTACCCATCTCATTTTGGGGATATGCCTTAGAGACCGCAGCTTACCTTCTGAACAGAATTCCAACTAAGTCGGTAGTGTCTACAGTACTAGTCATAGGTGCCCAGCAAGCCAATCACGTGAGTGATGACACGTGTGACTTGATACAGAATCTTTTTGCTTATTATATTTTGGCATATATCACTTATAACTATTGCATATATGCGTATTTATATTGTGATGTCCTTGGATTTGTGCAATGGGAATTAGATCATGATGAGATCATGAAAATGAGATCGATTCACCTTTAAACACATATCCTAAATAATTCCGGTCATTGGTTACTCGAGAGGGACATCGTGATAACCAGATAGACTAGTGTGCTGTATACCCGTCCATATGATGGATGCAGCGGGTCTCATAGCTGCTCGTGTAGGGACACTAGGGATACAGTATAGGTGCTCATTGGAGAATGAGTTCACTGATTGATCTGCTTACGGAATGCTGGATGGTTGATGATGCCTTATTGTCAGAGAGCGATTCTGTAGTCCTAGTGGTATATCTGGTCTTTAGACTTGAGACACCAAGGATGTCCTGTATGAGTGCTCCACTCTTTGATACCAGACTTATAGGTTTGGCTATTCCAGATCTAGTACAATTGGTCATTGGGAGTGGCAGTTGACTTTACGAGGGCTATTGAGTGTCAATAGAGGATCATTCACTCTCGGCATCATGAGAGGAATATCCCATGTGTTCTTGCTCAAACAAATCATTGGCCAGAGTCATTCGGGTTAAGAGAGAAAGAGTTCTCCGGGAGAATCCGATTTGAGCGAGACTCGAGTAGAAACCGTATAGGTCTGACAGCACCATGCTCGATATACGGTCTTTGAGATATTAGATGGATGAGGGACTATAGGTACACGATAACTGAGGATAGACAGGTCCAATGGATTGGATTCCCCTGTATCCTCTAGGGACTACGACATAGTGGCCTAGTACGTCCATAGTCGATGAGTCAAGTGAATTATTACTGAGATAATAATTCACTGAGTTAGAAGGAGTTTTGATAGGTATGACTCATGGCCAGCTTGATATTGGGCCTAGAGGGTCACACACATATGATAGGCATTGCAATGAGTAGAGGTTCGGATATGAGATATCCGACGGAGCCCTTGTCTTATTGGATATCCAATAAGCCCCTGAATTATTGGATCCCATGGACGAGATCCAATAAAAGCCCATGAGATATTATTGGATAGAGATTCACTAATCTAAAAGGCTTGGGTTATTAGATGCAGATCCAATACCCACTAGGCGAGGATCCATTAGGGTTTGATAGGGGACCTCTATTCTATATGTAGTTTTTTAGTTTCATGGATTTTGCGCACCAATCTTCGCACAACGACGAACATCTCTTTGGGAATCGGGGATTTTGTTTTCTTGTTCTTCCGCTGCACATGTGATGTCGCCCCCAAAGATTTTCTCAATAGTGATATCACAGCCAGGTTATTCGTGCGATAGATTGGTTTTAAACTGTGGGTGTTGTGTTTTGGAGAAGCTTTTGAGGTCAAAATCATTGACGCAAAAGCGAAAAGGGCAGCAACTGTTGCTGCCCTCGCTGTCGTCACAGATGGTAGCACTGCCATCTGCGTGCAGGTAGCCTGTAGTAGCAGCCGCAAGGGTAGCGGCGCCTGCGGCCGCTGCTCTCGCGTGGTGACACGCTGCAGGGCAGCGGCGCCTATGGCTGTTGTTCCCACGGGCAAAAACCCAACAGGAGCGGCCGCCTGGCGACGGTGCTGCCTCGCGGGCAGAACCGCCCGCGGAATCGACGACACCCGCCCACAAAGGCGGCAGTGCCCAGCTGCAGGGGCAGCGCTGCCAGCGGGCGTGCCGCCTGCAGGCGAGGGCAGCGCGCGGCGCTGCCCCTGCAGCTGGGCACTGCCGCCTTTGTGGGCGGGCGTGCCGCTTGCAGGCGAGGGCAGCGACCACGCCCTCTGCCGCACAGCCCGCCATCGGCGGGGTGGCTGAGGCGGCGGCAGTAGCAGCAGCATGGGAGGATGAGGGCATTAGGGTTTTCTGGGCAAAAGATAATTTTGCCCCTCGAAATTTGAGAAATTTTAGTTTCTATCTTTTATCTAAATTATGAAAATACCCCTAGGAATTAAGAAATTCTCTATATGTCCCTGATTTCATAAAATACTAATTAATTAAAAAGTTTAGTTGATTATTATTTTTATTATTATCTAGCAGTCCTACATGATGATAATTATTTATACATATGATGTATAATGTGTGGACGGATGATCATGGACCGGGTGATGTGTGTACTTGTGATTATTATTATTGGGGTCTGCGAGCCTCCATTATATTTCTCATTTATTGTTGGGCCTGCGTGCCTATGATTAAGTTATAATCACGTGAGGAGGCACAACGGGAGCGTGGATGCGATAGCAGGACCCATGAGACGGACGATCGCGATGCATGAAGATGCATCGAGATGTCGACAGAACCAACGAGGATAAGATGGACAATCACAGGGCATAGAGATGCACCGTTGCACACATAGATCTTGATGTGAGTGATTAGGCCTACTGGCTCAAGCATAATCACATTAGGTTGTGGTCCATGATCATTTGGTGTGATTGCTTATACATATACTAGATATGTATATATATTTGCATGCGATGTAGATATATATTAAATATGTATAAGTGTGATATGTCATATTAGGAGATCAAATCATAGAAACATCTCTCTCGATAATATTAAGTCGGTAAATGTGAGGCAATTAGATTGACTTACGTGGTCTTCCATAGTTATAAGTAGGAACCGATTCCCGGTGTAGGTTGAGTTGGTCGAGTCCCTCGAGACTCACCTATATCGCGATTCACTATCTTGCTTACAACATAGAGATGTCACCGATGACCTGAGGACATGGGATGCTTGGTCGAGTCCCTCGAGGGTATATCATCAAATCAGACTCATCTTGTAACGAAGGTGTTGACTTAACCGAGTATCATGGTTAGTCGAGTCCCTCGAGACCATGATGATTCGGAGGCCGAACAGGACGGGAATCACAAGGAGTTGTGATCGGCAAGAGTTGCCTACCTTTTAGGCTTAGTGTGATTGGTCGAGTCCCTCGAGATTACAATAAGACGCTGATTGGATCCTAATCCCCACTAGAAGTCTGCCGAAGACTTTCGTTTCACGTGCTGAGGGTGTCGCGTGACTCATTAGTAAAATAGTGGGAGCAGATTAAGATAGAAGTCCATATCTTGATAGTTTATTTCTTGCAAAATCTGCATGTTATTCATTTCTGCTACATCTTTATTTTCAGAAAATGTCGCTTTCAAATCCCTTACGTGGCATACTTGATGTCAACCGCCTCACTGGTCTAAATTATACGGATTGGCTTCGTAACTTGAGAATTGTTCTCACGACGGAGAAAATCGTGTACGTCCTTGATACACTGATGCCTGCTCCCGAAGAAGGGGCAAGCGAGGATGAGATCGCTCACTACGTGAAGTACATTGATGACTCCACTCTTGCTCAATGCTATATGTTGGGCTCTATGACTCTTGAGTTACAAAGACAACATAAAAAGATGGATGCCAGATCTATTCTCCTACATGTCCGCAAATTGTTCGAGGAACAGGGAAGGACTCAATGATATGAGATAACCAAGAGCCTCTTCTGAGCAAGGATGACTGAGGGGACACCAGTTCAGAACAATGTTTTAAAGATGATTGAGTGGATAGAGAAACTCACAGGTCTAGGAATGGTCCTAGAGGATAACTTGTGTGTGGACATTATGCTTCAGTCCCTACCAGATTTCTTTTCACAGTTCATAATGAATTTTAATATGAACAAGCTTGAGGTGACTCTCCCAAAGCTCCTCAATATGTTGAGGGAGGTAGAGAGTACTATTAAGAAAGAGAAGAGCAAAGGATAAAGGCCAGTGCTTCCACTATGGTAAAGATGGGCACTTGAAGAGGAACTACAAAGAGTACCTTGTAAAAAGGGCAAAACAAAAGCTTGACAAAGCTTTAGGTACATTCATGATCAGTCTCTATTTGTCAGACTCTTATGATAACACATGGGTATTGGATACCGGTAGTGCTTATCATATATACAATTCGTTGCAGGTTCTAGCAAGGCCTAGGAGACTAGAGAGAGGCGAGATTGACCTCAAGATGGGTAATGGAGCAAAAGTTTCTGTAATAGCTGTTGGCGAGGTCGCCCTACATCTACCTGATGGAGCTTTTATTGCATTAGATGCATGTTATTATGTTCCTTCTAGTATCAAAAATATTATCTCCATTTCATGTTTAACAGTTAGTGGATATAAATTAGTTTTTGAGAACAATGGTTGTTCGATATTATTAGATGATAAGATCATCACGAAAGGAATATTGCATAATGGTTTATTTATGTTAGACACTACTCCACATATCATGAATATAAATGTGTCCAAGAGAAAACGAGATGAGATGAATAGTGCATACCTTTGGCATTGTAGGCTAGGTTACATCTATGAAAGAAGGATTCAAAAGTTGCTAAATGATGGATATCTAGATCCATTCTACTATGTGTCATATGCAACTTGTGAGCCTTGCCTTCGTGGAAAACTGACCAACTCTCCATTTCTGGAACTGGAGAGAGAGCCACTGAGGTGTTGGAACTCATAAATAATGATGTATGTAGACCCATGTCAACTCATGCCATTGGTGGTTACTCCTACTTCATTACCTTTATTGATGATTTCTCAAGGTATGGATATGTGTACTTAATGAAGTACAAGTCCGAGGCCTTTGAAAATGAGATAGAGAACCAGATTGGAAAGAGTATCAAAACTCTTCAATCAAATCGAGGAGGTGAGTACTTAAGTACAAAGTTTACTCAGTTCCTCAAGGACCATGGGATATTATCCTAATGGACGCCTCGTTATACACCTCAACTCAATGGTGTCTCTGAAAGGAGAAATCATATGCTATTAGACATGGTACAGTCCATGATGAGTTTCGCTGACCTACCCATCTCATTCTGGGGATATGCCCTTGAAACTATAGCTTACCTTCTGAATAGAGTTCCAACTAAGTCGGTAGTGTCTACACCATATGAGATATAGAAAGGGAAGAAGCCTGATCTTAAGGTTGTTAAGATTTGGGGCTGCCCTGCCTACGTTAAAAGACACAACCCCGATAAGTTAGAATCAAGGATAGAGCGATGCAAATTTGTGGGATACCCCAAGGAAACTTGTGGGTATTATTTCTATCATCTCGAGGACCAAAAGGTCTTTGTAGCTAAGAGAGTAGTGTTCCTTGAGAAGGAACACATTCTTGGCGGAGATAGTGGGAGAATGATAGAGTTGAGCGAGGTTGGAGAACCAAGCTCAAGCACCACTCTACAGCCCGAGTCTGTTCAAGTACCTAATACACAAGTTTTAACTTTACGTAGGTCTGATAGAGTATCCCATCCTCCTGAGAGATATGTGGGACATATTAGAGGAGAGGATGTTGAGGATATTGATCCTCAAACCTACGAGGTGGTTATTATGAGTATAGACTCCGGGAAGGGGCAAGAAGCCATGAATTCTGAGATGGATTCTATGTACTCCAATAAGGTTTGGAACCTAGTTGATGTGCTCGAAGGTATTATACCCATCGGTTGCAAGTGGATCTTTAAAAAAAAGATCGGAGTAGATGGAAAGGTAAAGAACTATAAAGCAACGCTAGTGGCTATGGGGTATCGTCAAGGCAAGGTGTTGACTACGATGAAACCTTCTCACACGTAGCAATGCTAAAATCCATCAGAATTCTATTGGCTATTGCAGCACACTATGATTATGAGATCTGGCAGATGGATGTGAAAACTGCATTCCTCAATGGGAACCTCGAGGAGGAGGTGTATATGATGCAACCTGAGGGATTTGTGTCCAAGAACTGCCCATATAAGGTGTGTAGGCTGCTTAGATCTATTTATGGACTAAAGCAAGCTTCCTAAAGTTGGAACATAAGATTTGATGAGGCAATCAGATCTCATGAGTTCGTTAAGAATGAAGATGAGCCTTGTGTGTACAGGAAGGTAAGTGGGAGCGCTATCACCTTTTTGGTGTTATATGTGGATGACATCCTCATCATTGGGAACGATGTAGGAATGCTATCCACAGTAAAAGCTTGGTTATCTAGACACTTCTCCATGAAGGACTTAGGGGAAGCATCCTATATCTTGGGGATTAGAATCTATAGAGATAGATCCAAGAGGATGCTTGGCTTGTCCCAGTCCAGGTACATAGAAACCATTGTCAAAAGGTTTGGCATGGAAAATTTCAAGAGAGGTCTCATACCGATGAGACATGGGATATTGCTTTCTACGAGTATGTCCCCAAAGACTCTAGAAGAAAGGGCGAACATGGATATGATACCTTATGCTTCAGTAATAGGGTCTATCATGTATGCTATGCTATGTACTAGGCCTGATATAGCGTATGCTCTGAGTGTCACGAGCAGGTATTAGGCGGATCCAGGCTTGGAGCACTGAAAAGAAGTAAAGTGTATCCTTAAGTACTTGAGAAGGACTAAGGATCTTTTACTAGTATATGGAGGTAGTAGCCTTAAGGTTGAAAGCTACACAGACTCAAGTTTTCAGTCTAATGTCGATGATAGCAAGTCGAATTCGGGGTACGTGTATACCTTGAATGGAGGAGCAGTGTGCTGGAAGAGTTCCAAGCAAGATACTACTGCTGACTGGACCAAAGAGGTGGAGTACATTGCTGCATCAGATGCAGCAAAGGAGGGAGTCTAGTCGAAAAAGTTCATCACAAATTTGGGAGTCATGCCGGGTAGTGAGGAGCCGATCTCCTTATATTACGACAACAACGGGGCGATTGCTAAAGTGAAGGAACCTAGGTCTCATCAGAAATCTAAGCATGTTCTGAGGAGGTTCCACCTTATCAGAGATATCGTAACCCGAGGAGATGTAGTAGTGGAAAGAGTTCCATCCGAAGATAACATTGCAGATCCACTGACAAAGCCGTTGTCTCAGATTGTCTTTGAGCGTCACAAGGGTCTGATGGGGATCAGAAACATAGGTGATTGGCTTTAGGTCAAGTGGGAGATTGCTAGTTATAGGTGCCCAGCAAGCCAATCACGTGAGTGATGGCACGTGTGACTTGATACAAAATCTTTTTGCTTATTATATTTTGGCATATATCACTTTATAACTATTGCATATATATATATATATATATATATATATATATATATATATATAGTGATGTTCTTGGATTTATGCAATAAGAATCGGATCGTGATGAGATCACAAAAATGAGATTGATTCACTTTTAAACACATCCTAAATAATCCCGGTCATAGGTTACTCGAGAGGGACATCGTGATAATCTGACAGACTGGTATGCCATATACCCGTCCATATGATTGATGCAGCGGGTCTCATAGTTGCTCGTGTAGAGACACTAGGGATACAATACAAGTGCTCATTGGAGAATGAGTTCACTGATTGATCCGCTTACAGAATGATGGATGGTCGATGATGCCTTATTGTCAGACAGCTATTCCGTAGTCCTAGTGGTATATCTGGTCCTTAGACTTGAGACACCAAGGATGTCCTGTATGAGTGCTCCACTTTTTGATACCAGACTTGTAGATTTGGTTGTCCCAGATCTAGTATAGTTGGTCATTGGGAGTGGTAGTCGACCTTACGAGGGCTATTGAGTGTCAATAGTGTTAGGATCGAAGCGGCACTAAGAGGGGGGGTGAATTAGTGCAGCGGATTAAAACTTCGATTTTATCAAAATCTTTCGTACGAAAAGAACGAAACTTGAAAAGCTTAACTTGAAGGCGTATTCTTAAAGTTGTGCAGCAAAGGTAATAAGGAACTAAAGCATGTAAGAAGGTTTGCAATAATGTAAATGGCAATAATGAAATGCAAACCAAGGATGACGCCGATTTTAGAGTGGTTCGGTCAAATGACCTACTCCACTTGCGAGGCCCCTCTTCGATGAGGCTCCCACCTTCCACTAGCAAATCTCTTGAAATGGAAGGGTAAATACCCCTCTTACAACTCTTTACAAGCGGTTCACTCTCTTTACAAATTTTTAGCAAGAATGAAGGAGGTGAACACTAGCAAAATGAAAACAAGATTAGCTAGGACTTTTCTAATGCCTTTCTCTCAAACACTTGCTGCTCAAAAAGTTGTTCTCTCAGCTGAGATTTGAGGGGTATTTATAGGCCTCAAGAGGATTCAAATTTGGGCTTCAAAATTTGAATTCTCTTTGGGTTCCCGCTGTTGGAGGTGCCACCGCCCAGCCAAGCGGTGCCACCGCCCAGCGCTCGGGTGCTGGGCGGTGCCACCGCCCAGCCAGGAGGTGTCACCGCCCAGCTCTCGGGTGCTGGGCGATGCCACCGCCTAGGCCAAATCAGCTCACTGGTTGGGCTCCAAATTTGGCCCAAACCAGTCCGAACTCGGGCCCAATTGGCCCATACTTGGGTTATAGGATTAACACCTAATCCTAACCCTAATTAACGTGCTAACTACTAATTTAAAGACATTTTCTAAGCTATTACAAAGTCCGTAAGTCAAGACTTCTTCCGGCGAGCTTCCGGCGAACTTCCGACGGTCTTCCGATAAACTCTCGAAAACCATTCTGCGGACTCCCGGCAAGCTCTTAGACTTCACGATTTGATCTTGGCGAGTTCCAACGAGCTTCTTCGGTAAGCTCCGATCTTTCTCGGTGTGCTCCGCGAACTTCTAATGAACCGTCCGGCGAGCTTCCGAAAAACCCTTCGGCAAGCTCCCTACTCATTCTCGGCTAGTTCCGGCAGCATTCCCGACGAACCTTCGGACTTCCGTCGAACTCTCGAACTCCCAATGAATCCTTCGCACTTGAATCCAGCACTTTGTTTCGCTTTATGTCTTCATCGTTATCGTAGTTAATCCTGCACAAACAAACCAAAACTCTACTCCGATCTAGACAATTATTATAAAGCGAATTGACATTCTGTTGCTCGGCACGTCATTGGTTGGCGCTTCGTCCGATTCTTCGGCGCATCGTCCTCTCTTGCGGCTTGTTGCCCAATCGGCGGTTGACCTCCACAACGCCGATATCCTTGGCGCAATTCCGCTCTTCGCCCGATGCCCAACGTCCGAAGCCTTCTGCCATCCAATATCCTAACGTGATCTCCTCTAGCGCAACGTCAATTCCTCCTGCCTTAATTGTCTAATACTGATCGAGTAGACCTGCATCACTCAAAATGCAGTTAAACATCTAAACACAATCAATTAGTTTCATCATCAAAATCTGAGATTCAACAATCTCCCCCTTTTTGATGATGATAACTAATTGATGACTAACGGAGTTAACCTTAACTCCCCGGAGTTTAACTAAACTCCCCCTATCAATCTGCCATCGATAGAACACTTGGATTATCCCAAATCCAAGTAACATTCATCACATGTTATGAAAAATATTTAAACCATCATGCAAATATATATAAAATATTCAATTCAATGCATGAAGTCATCAATATACTTCTCCCCCTATGTCATCAACAAAAAGGAGAAGTAGCTCTAGCTATTTTAAAAGATATGTAAGTTTTTGCAACATAAAGCTAGATTTTCATCACAATATATAAGCACAAAAGCATAGCAAGATTCTTAAGTTCAATCATGGCAATTCAACACTTGCTTTTCATGCAAGATTGTGCTTTGCTTTTCTTTGCATGTTCTAACTAGTAAAAGCTTTCTCCCCTTTGTTTTTTTCGAAAAGAAGGGAAGAGTACAAGCTAGCCAACATTTAACTTGAGCTAGCAATCTTTCTCCTCCTATGTCATTGCCGAAAAGAAGGAGAGGAACCAATGATTTAAACTTTTACATAAATTATGAATTTGCATCAATCAATATTTCAATCATCACATGATACATACAAGACAAAAATGCAAAGAAATCATGTCATGAAAGACATCAATTGTTAAACATGATATGATAATAGTCGCAAAAATTTCAATTTGCAATACGTGTGATACATTGCAATACTAAAAAATTTAATGCGATGCTTTTAAAGATATCAACCTATTTTTGATACAAAGCATGGCAAGAGCAATTATATTGCAAGTTTTCTAAGTTTTACATTTTTTGCTTCTTTCGAGATAGCAATTCTTTGCTTCTCTATAAGCTAGCAACTTTTACGATATGCAAGTTTTACTACATACAAGCTAGCAAATTTAAAGATGTGTAAGTTGGCATATTTGCTTTTCTTTGCAATGTGCATGATAGTATTTCTTTGTAATGTTCAAGATAGCAAATTGTACATCATGCCAACTAGCATATTAAAGATGTTCAAGAAAGTAAGCTCTTTCTTCTCTTTTGAGAAGTGTTATTTTTGCTTCCTTAGCAAAATACCAAACTAGCAAGGGACCATGTTTTACATGAGGCAAGCAAACAATTTGGCAAGTGTTACATTTGTATCTTTTCTTTAGATGTGCAAGAAAGTAAACAAATTTTTGCATTTTCTTGACTTGTGCAAGGTAGCTAATTTATCTTTGAGATTATCCTTTACATCAATTCAAGATAGCACATTAGCAACTTTTTCTCTCCCTTTGTCATTGGCAAAAAGAAAGGAAGATTCAAGTCATGAATATCAAAACAATAATTTTATCATGAATATGTCATCATTGTGTGCATCATTATTGCATGCATAATACCAAATCATCATATATATTTTCAAAACATATAAACTTATCATTATATACATGATTCCAAATCATCATTCATATCATTTCAATCATTATTTCAATCATCACTATAACTCATCATTCATAAATATAAAATCATCTAACATGATACAAACATTTATTTTCAAAATATTTATCAATATTTTCATGTATGATAATAAAGTATTCATGATACACATCATATGCAATAAATACATCATGTACATCATTATCATAGGTATTGCATACATCATTTTAACTTTATGAATATTTCATCATTGCATGCATCATACCAAAACATTTCAAGCCATGCAAGCCATAAATACAAAGAAATCATGTCATGAAGGATAAAATTATTTGAATACCAAAAGACATGATTCATATAGTAAATATCTTCTTTAAATAAAATATCAAGAAAAATCATAGGAGTACAAAGAAGAGATCTTGTTTTAAAAGAAAAATCAAGTAATAACTCCAAGAACTCACAAGAAAAAAATCATGATTTATTTAGAAAATCTCCTCTCAAGAGAATATCAAGTAAAATCATAGAAGATCGATTAATGAGAAATTTTGATTTATAATAAAATCTCATGTATCGAATGTCGAGAAATCAAAATGATGATTTATATAAAAAATATCACAAGTTATATTCAAGAGAAAAATCATCATTCATTTACAACTTATTCAATTTGTCACATCAATATTTCTTAGATATGCATGATACCAAAACATGGTTTTAAATCTTTAACATATAATATGCATAAATTGAAAGGAGAAGGGAAGAATTCAAACGTACAAAGATTTCAACAATCTCATAAACAAATGTAAGACCAAGTCATGAATCTAAAATTCCATGAATCAAAATGATCATCAAAGGTAATCTCATGTTATTCCAAGAAATCAATATCATGATTTTGATAAAACTCATTTCAAATTTAAATCATCAAAATCATCAAAATATCAACATTACTTTCAATAGATTCAAAATGGTATACATAGATTTATCATAATAAACATCAAGATCAATAGGATAGAGAAAAATAATTTTTCAAAGAAAAAATATTTTCCTCTTTTTAGTTGTTTCAATTCATGTGATTTTATTTCACTTATACCAAATAAAAACATGTATAATGTTTAAAACCGAAAGTGTAAGATTTATTATCACAAAGATTAATAAGGCGCTTTCATTATGGTAAAAATCAATAATCCATAAATCACAAGATTCATATGCATAATTTTGAAATTTATTAAGCATGATCATTATGCATGACACTCAAACATGGTTTCAAAATGTTTAATATTTTCATTACATCATTATGCAAGCCAACTTACAAAATCATGTCATGATATCAAGAAAATTCAAGAAGGACATGATTCATTCAATAAATCCTTTTAATAGAGCAAAAGAATTATATAACCAAGGATCATGATTAAAATATATCATTATCATAGATCAAATCATGATTCATGATTCATCATAAAGCAAATTAATTTTCAATCATCTCATAAGGTTTTTAAAGAATTTTTGAAACATAGGAGAATTTTTGAATCATCCCAGCAGCCACACCATTGTTGAATCTCATGTCATAAGTATGAATCAAACATTTGTGAAATCCAAAATCATCCTCAAAATCACATTCAATAAATTCATACATGACAAGCATAGATTTATTGAAAAATCGATAAGATAGAGGATCGTATTTCGTTTTTATAAATTTCTATTCATGTGATTTGCTTCTTATAAGCATTCCTTTACCTTTAATAAAACAAGTGTCAATATTTAAGACGGAAAGGTAAAATTCATAGAACAAATCATCAAGTATGATTCCATGATAACATCCTTTTAATATCTTGATATTCATCATCAAGTATGATTTAAAAAAAAATATATTTAAGAGAAATCATTAAGACCAAATACATGATACACTCATTTATTTTTAAAATATTCATCATGTTTATTTTCATGAGATTCACAAGATTGGTAAACTAAATTCATTAATCTCAATAGGATATAAAATTTATTTCCATTTCATATAATTGATTTCATGTGAGGGTGTTCAAATCTTTTTGTGAAAACATGTATCATCATTTAAAATCAAAACAAAAGTTTCGTCATAAAACCGTCAAGATCAAACACATAAAAAATAAAACATCATGATATCACATCTATCATCAAAAGACTATCAAGAAATTCATACATAGATGTACATACCCTTTGTCATCTTAATATGTCATGAGAATGTCATCTTAATTCATCATAAAAATGATTAAACCAAAAACATGTTAATCCAAAATGAGAGTATCAAATCAATATTCACTTCAAAAACTCATGCATGACATAATCCTAAGCATTATATATAACTATCATCCATAATGTTGCATACATCATTCAACATTTCAAAACATAACATGTATGAAACCTTAGCAATATACTTTTCATGATCAAATTTTTAATTTTTTCAAAGATGCTAAAAAGAAAAACATGATATAATTTTTGAAAAACAATTTTTTTTTTATTTCCTATTCCCACTATCTAAATTAAGAACTCATTAAACACTTTAAGTAATTTCAAAATAATTCAAGAGAGTTGAGTTATTTACCTTGTAGTTGAAGCTCGTCAAAGCCCTCGTCGTTTCACCTTTGGAAGTTCTTGATTCATCCTTAGTTGCCTTCCTCTTCTTTGGCCTCTTCCTCCGTTCAAGTTCATTGTTTATTTTAGATTTTTATTTAATGAACTTATTAAGAGTTAGTGTTCGAAGTTCAAGTTCATCATTGTCCTCATCACTTGAGTCATCGCTCAAGTGGTATTTATTTGTCCGGAGTTCCAAATCCTTCCTGTTCTTTGGAAGGTGGTCCAAGTGTTCATTGTGTTCATCATGTGCATTGCGCACCATTTCATATGTCATCAATGAGCCGATAAGTTCTTCAAGTGGAAAAATATTTAAATCTTTTATTTCTTGTATTGTCATTACTTTTGATTCCCAAGCTTTAGAAAGTGATCGTAAAACTTTACTAACAAGTTCAAAATTCGAGAAACATTTGCCAAGAGCTTGTAAACCATTGACGACATCCGTGAAACGGGTGTACATGTCAACAATGGTTTCGCTCGGCTTCATTTGAAAAAGCTCAAAATCATGCATTAAAATGTTGATTTTCGAATCTTTAACTCTAGAAGTGCCTTCGTGTGTGATTTCAAGAGTGTGCCATATGTCGAAAGCCGTTTCGCATAAAGAAACCCGATTGAACTCATTTTTGTCCAAAGCTTCATAGCCTTTGCGTTTAAAGAAAACATCTTCTTCTCCAAATCATTCCATTGGTTCATTGGAAGAGAAGACATTTTTGTCCATTTTCGACTATGTGCCATAAATTCAAATCCAAAGAAAGTAAGAAAACTCTCATTCGAGTTTTCCAATAAGTGTAATCCGTCCCATTGAAAAAGGGAGGACAAATGAGAGAGTGACCCTCTTGAAAGCCGTAAAGAGCCATTTCTATTTGGGTGTTAAACCAAGGTAGAAAAACGTGGCTCTGATACCAATTGTTAGGATCGAAGCGGCACTAAGAGGGGGGGTGAATTAGTGCAGCGGATTAAAACTTCGATTTTATCAAAATCTTTCGTACGAAAAGAACGAAACTTGAAAAGCTTAACTTGAAGGCGTATTCTTAAAGTTGTGCAGCAAAGGTAATAAGGAACTAAAGCATGTAAGAAGGTTTGCAATAATGTAAATGGCAATAATGAAATGCAAACCAAGGATGACGCCGATTTTAGAGTGGTTCGGTCAAATGACCTACTCCACTTGCGAGGCCCCTCTTCGATGAGGCTCCCACCTTCCACTAGCAAATCTCTTGAAATGGAAGGGTAAATACCCCTCTTACAACTCTTTACAAGCGGTTCACTCTCTTTACAAATTTTTAGCAAGAATGAAGGAGGTGAACACTAGCAAAATGAAAACAAGATTAGCTAGGACTTTTCTAATGCCTTTCTCTCAAACACTTGCTGCTCAAAAAGTTGTTCTCTCAGCTGAGATTTGAGGGGTATTTATAGGCCTCAAGAGGATTCAAATTTGGGCTTCAAAATTTGAATTCTCTTTGGGTTCCCGCTGTTGGAGGTGCCACCGCCCAGCCAAGCGGTGCCACCGCCCAGCGCTCGGGTGCTGGGCGGTGCCACCGCCCAGCCAGGAGGTGTCACCGCCCAGCTCTCGGGTGTTGGGCGGTGCCACCGCCTAGGCCAAATCAGCTCACTGGTTGGGCTCCAAATTTGGCCCAAACCAGTCCGAACTTGGGCCCAATTGGCCCCTACTTGGGTTATAGGATTAACACCTAATCCTAACCCTAATTAACTTGCTAACTATGAATTTAAAGACATTTTCTAAGCTATTACAAAGTCCGTAAGTCAATACTTCTTCCGGCGAGCTTTCGGCGAACTTCCGACGGTCTTCCGATAAACTCTCGAAAACCATTCTGCGGACTCCCGGCAAGCTCTTAGACTTCACGATTTGATCTTGGCGAGTTCCAACGAGCTTCTTCGGTAAGCTCCGATCTTTCTCGGTGTGCTCCGCGAACTTCCAATGAACCGTCCGGCGAGCTTCCGAAAAACCCTTCGGCAAGCTCCCTACTCATTCTCGGCTAGTTCCGGCAGCATTCCCGACGAACCTTCGGACTTCCGTCGAACACTCGAACTCCCAATGAATCCTTCGCGCTTGACTCTAGCACTTTGTTTCGCTTTATGTCTTCATCGTTATCGTAGTTAATCCTGCACAAACAAACCAAAACTCTACTCCAATCTAGACAATTATTATAAATCGAATTGACATTCTGTTGCTCGGCACGTCATTGGTTGGCGTTTCGTCCGATTCTTCGGCGCATCGTCCTCTCTTGCGGCTTGTTGCCCAATCGGCGGTTGACCTCCACAACGCCGATATCCTTGGTGCAATTCCGCTCTTGGCCCGATGCCCAACGTCCGAAGCCTTCTGCCATCCAATATCCTAACGTGATCTCCTCTGGCGCAACGTCAATTCCTCCTGCCTTAATTGTCTAATACTGATCGAGTAGACCTGCATCACTCAAAACGCAGTTAAACATCTAAACACAATCAATTAGTTTCATCATCAAAATCTGAGATTCAACAAATAGAGGATCATCCAGTCTCGGCATTATGAGAGGAATATCCCATGTGTTCTTGCTCAAACAAGTCCCTAGCCAGGGTCATTCGGGTTGAGAGAGAAAGAGTTCTCCAGGAGAATCCGATTAGAGCGAGACTCGAGTAGAAACCGTATGGGTCTGACAGCACCATGCTCAATATACGGTCTATGAGATATTAGACGGATGAGGGACTATTGGTACATGGTAACTGAGGATAGACAGGTCTAATGGATTGGATTCCCTTGTATCGTCTAGGGACTACTCCGTAGTGGCCTAGTACATCCATAGTCGATGAGTCAAGTGAATTATTACAGAGATAATAATTCATTGAGTTAGAAGGAGTTATGATAGGTATGACTCACGGCCAGCTCGATATTGGGCCTAGAGGGTCACACACATATAGTAGGCATTGCTATAAGTAGAGGTTCGGATATGAGATATTCGACGGAGCCCTTATCTTATTGGATATCCAATAAGCCCCTGAATTATTGGATCCCATGGATGCGATCCAATAAGAGCCCATGAGAGATTATTGGATAGAGATCCACTAATCTAAAAGGCTTGGGTTATTAGATGCCGATCCAATACCCACTATGCGAGGATCTATTAGGGTTTGATAGGGGACCTCTATAAATAAGAGAGATTCAGAGCCTCATAGGCTAGAGCCTTTGCTTGCCTCTCCTATTCTCCTTCCCCTCTCCACCTCAGAGCAGGCCTGGAGTTTTGAGGAGCGTCGTCGTAGCCTTGCTGTGAGGATCACCGTTAGAGAGGAGGACGCTTGACCTCCTTCATCCTCTCCTAAGGATCTGTAAGGAAACAGGGATATACGATCTCCCTAGGTAACATAATATATTCTATACGTAGTTTTTCAGTTTCGCGGATTTTGCGCACCAATCTTCGCACGACGACGAACATCTCTTTGGGAATCGGGGATTTTATTTTCTTGTTCTTCTACTGCGCATGTGATGTCGCCCCCAAAGATTTTCCCAACATATATAATATGAGATATGGAAAGGGAAGAAGCCCGATCTTAAGGTTGTTAAGATTTGGGGCTGGCCTGCCCACGTTAAAAGACATAACCCTGATAAGTTGGAATCAAGGACAGAGTGGTGCAAGTTTATGGGATATCCCAAGGAAACTTATGAGTATTATTTCTATCATCTTGAGGACAAAAAGGTTTTTGAAGCTAAGAGAGCAGTGTTCCTTGAGAAAGAAAACATTCTTGGCGGAGATAGTGGGAGCATGGTAGAGCTGAGCGAGGTTGGAGAACCTAGCTCAAGCACCACTCCACTGCCCGAGTCTGTTCAGGTACCTAACACACAAGTTCCAACTTTACGTAGGTTTGACAGAGTATCCCATCCTCTTGAGAGATATGTGAGACATATTAGAGGAGAGGATGTTGATGATATTGATCCTCAGATCTACGAGGAGGCTATTATAAGTATAGACTCTAGGAAGTAGTAAGAAGCCATGAATTCTAAGATGGATTCCATGTACTCCAATGAGGTTGGAACTTAGTTGATGCGCTCGAGGGTATTGTACCCATCAGTTGAAAGTAGATCTTTAAGAAAAAGATCGGAGTAGATAGAAAGGTATAGACCTATAAAGCAAGGCTAGTGGCTAAGGGGTATCGTCAAAGGCAAGGTGTTGACTATGACGAAACCATCTCTCCTATAGCCATGCTAAAATCCATCAAATTCTATTGGCTATTGCAGCACACTATAATTATGAGATCTAGCAGATGGACGTGAAAACCACATTCCTCAATGGCAACCTCGAGGAGAAGGTGTATATGATACAGCCCGAGAGATTCGTATCCAAGGACTACCCAGATAAGGTGTGCAGGTTGCTTAGATCCATTTATGGACTAAAGCAAGCTTCCCAAAGTTGGAACATAAGATTTAATGAGGCAATCAGATCTTGTGACTTTGTTAAGAACAAAGATGAGCCTTGTGTGTACAGGAAAGTAAATGGGAGCGCTATCACCTTCTTGGTGTTATATGTGGACGACATCCTTATCATTGGGAATAATGTAGGAATGCTATCCATAGAAAAGGCTTGGTTATCTAGACACTTCTCTATGAAGGACTTAGGGGAAGTATCCTATATCTTAGGGATTCAGATCTATAGAGATAGATCCAAGAGGATACTTGGCTTGTCTTTGTCTAGGTACATAGATACCATTGTCAAAAGGTTTGGCATGAAAATTTCAAGAGTGGTCTCATATCGATGAGACATGGGATATTGCTTTCTAGAAGTATGTCCCCAAAGACTCCTGAAGAAAGTGTGAACAAGGATAGGATACCCTATGCCTCAATAATAGGGTCTATCATATATGTTATGCTATGTACCAGGCATGATATAGTGCATGTTTTGAGTGTCACGAGCAAGTATCAGGCAGGTCTAGGCTTAGAGCACTAGAAAGTAGTAAAGTGTATCCTTAAGTACTTGAGAAGGACTAAGGATCTTTTACTAGTATATGGTGGTAGTAGCCTCGGGGTTAAAGGCTACACGGACTTGAGTTTTCAGTCCGATGTCGATGATAACAAGTTGAATTCGAGGTATGTATACACCTTGAAAGGAGTAGTGTACTGGAAGAGTTCCAAGCAAGATACTACTATTAACTCGACCATAGAGGCGGAGTACAATGATGCAGTAGGGGCAGCAAAAGAGGGAGTCTAGATGAAGAAGTTTATCATAGATTTTGGGAGTCATGCTAGACAACGAGGAGTCAATTCATTTATATTACGATATCAACAGGGCGATTGCTCAAATGAAGGAACCCGAGTCTCAATAGAAGTGTTCTGAGGAGGTTCTAGCTTATTAGAGAGATAGTGACCCAAGGAGATATAGGAGTGGAAAGAGTCCATCCGAAGAAAACATTGCAGATATAATGACAAAGTCGTTGTCTCAGATTGTCTTTGAGTGTCACAAGGGTCTGATGGGGATCAGACATATAGGTGATTGACTTTAGGTCAAGTGGGAGATTACTAGTCATAGGTGTCCTACAAGCCAATCACATGAGTGATGGCACATGTGATTTAACACGCAGTCTTTTTGCTTATTATATTTTGGCATTTATCACTTTATATTCCTTATTGCATATATACATACATACATACATATATATATATATATATATATTATATTATGATGTCCTTGGATCTGTGCAATGGGAATCAAATCGTGATGTGATCACGATAATGAGATCGATTCACCTTTAAACACAGATCCTAAATAATCTTAGCCATAGGTTACTCGAGAGGGACATCGAGATAACCGGATAGACTTATGTGTTATATACCCGTCAATATGATGGATATAGTTGGTCTCATAGCTGCTCGTGTGGGGATACTAGGGATACAATACAGGTGCTCATTTGGGAATGAGTTCACTAATTGATCCGCTTATGAAATTCTGAATAGTTGATGATGCCTTATTGTCAAACAATGATTCCGTAGTCCTAGTGGTATATCTAGTCCTTAGACTTGAGACACCAAGGATATCTTGTATGAGTGCTCCACTCTTTGATACCAGATTTATAGGTTTGGATGTCCTAGATTTAGCATAACCGGTCATCGAGAGTGGTAGTCAACCTTACGAGTATTATTGAGTGTCAATAGAGGATCATCCACTCTCGGTGTCATGAGAGGAATGTCCCCTATATTCTTGCTCAAACAAATCCCTAGCCAGGGTCATTCAAATTGAGAGAGAAAGAGTTCTCTAGGAGAGTCCGATTAGAGCAAGTCTCGAGTAGAAACCATATGGGTCTGATAGCACCATGCCCCGTATACGGTCTCTGGGATATTAGATGGATGAGGAACTATAAGTACATGGTAATTGGGATATTAGATAGATTGGATTCCCCTGTATTGTTTGGGGACTACAACGTAGTTGCCTAGTATGTCCACAATCAATGAGTCGAGTGAATTATTATAGAGATAATAATTCACTAAGCCAGAACAAGGAGTTTTAACAAGTATGACACACGACCAGCTCGATGTTGGGCCTAGAGGGTCACATACATATAATAAGCATTGCGATGAGTAGAGGTTCGGATATGAGATATCCGTCAGAGCCCCTATGTTATTCGATATCCAATAAGCCCATGAATTATTGGATCCTATGGATGAGATCCAATAAGAACCTATAAGAGATTATTGGATATAGATCCAGTAATTTAAGAGGCTTGAGTAGTTAGATGGAGATCTAATACCCAATAAAGGAGGATATATTAGGGTTAAGTTGATAGGGGATCTCTATAAATAGGAGGATTTCAATAGTTTATAGGCTAGAGCTTTTTTCTTCCTCTCTTATTCTCCTCCCTCTCTCCACCTTTGAGCTAGCCTAGAGTTTTGAGGAGCATCATCATAGCCCTACTGTGTAGATCACTGCTAGAGAGGAGGGCGCTTGACCTCCTTTACACTTTCTTAGAGATCTGTAGGGATTTAGGGATATACGATCTCCCTAGGTAACACAATCTATCTCACACGTGGTTTTCTATTTTATGAATTTTTATACACCAAACTTTGCACGATGAAAATATCTTTGGGAATTGGGGACTTTGTTTTCTGTTCTTCCGCTGTGCATGTGATATCGCCCCCAAGATTTTCCATTAGGTCAGCCTCCCCGAAACCTCCTATGGTCCCTTAGGATCTACAAAAGAGAAAATAGGTTAGAGAAAGCACCTCACTCGGGATTCACAAACAATTATTTCAGGAAATACTTCATATCTAATGCAAATTACAAATAGACTTTTACAAGCTCTGAACGGTTGCACAACAAAGTGTTCAAAATGGTCCACTACAGATCGAGATCTCCGACAAGTGTCCACATGACATAACCTTTATTTACAAGCCTAAAATTGCCACCAAACCCAACTAAATTGGGGTTGTTAAGCCTTCGACCATCCTTCTACATGTTGTGCAAAGCATGAACAAACCAAAAGACATGGACATATATGAGCATTACATTAAACACCTTATTTATAGTTTTGTCCGTGACAAGTCACCTACAGCGACGACTGTAGGCAGGCACCGCAACGCCGGTGCATGTGCAAGTGCTGTGCCTATAGTAGTCGGCTAGCGGCCTGCTTGCAGTAGGTTTGCGGTAGGCGGAGGCTGGCAGCCCGCGAGTGAGCCACCTACAAGGGCGGCGCTCTGTCACGGACAAACTTCTAAACAAGAGTTTGATGTAATGCTTATGTATGTCCGTGTCTTTTGGGCATGTTCATGCCTTGTACAGCATGTAGAGGGGCGGTCGAAGGCTTAATAGTCCCATTTTAGTTGGGTTGGTGGCCTCTTTAGGCTTGTAAATAAAGGTTGTGTCATGTGGACATGTGCGAGAGATTTTTGGTCTGTAATGGACCATTTTACCCTTTATTGTGCCACTGTTCAGAGCTTGTAAAGTCTGTTTGTAATTTGCATTGTCTAAGAAGTGTTTTTCGGAGATGTTTGCTTGTGGATCCCGATTGAGGCGTTTTCTCTAATCCGTTCTCTCTTTTGTGGGTCCTAAGGGACATGGGAGGCTTCAGGGAGGTTGACCTTTGCGGACGGACACGCAAGGGTGCCGCACGACTTAGGCAAAACCAGCTAAGTCCGTGACAGATGGTATCAGAGCGGGGCAAGCACTCATAGAAACACTTAGCATGCAAATGTGGGGGACCTAGCGGGGCTGCGTTGAGGGCAGTCAGCACACGCGCGACCGTTTGGGGGAAAACGGGCATGGAGATGTAGGGAAAAGGAGTCGCTCGGAGGAGCGGGCATCTGACATTGGCATTCAGAGGAATGGCCAACCCTTCGCGCAAGAGGCACCACGAGAACAGGCAAGCTTGGAAGAATTTGGAGCACACAAAGGTTGGGATGGCTGAGTTTGAGCTGCGGCTCAACGTTGACAACTATACTTGATGGTGCTCAAGCCAAGCGAGGTGCTTGGTAAAGGATGAGACCATCCAAGGTGGAATGAGTTGCTCAACGACCAAAAGAGTTATGCAAAGCTCACAGGTGAGGGGAATTGCTAACTCGAAGAATTTGGTACTCATGCATGGGCTTGTATGCGGATGATGGAATGTTCGTGGCCATCCCAAGGCGCCGAAACTCGGCGCCATGGAGCATTGAAACTTTCTCTTCGGCATGTGAAGGATACGTCCGTAGGAGGCTGAAGTGTGCAACGAGTTCAGCATGTTGCTAGGCTTTGAGTGGTGCAGCGGGGGCTGTATTGACGTGGAGTCGCAATCTAGCAAGTGCGTTTGCAGGAGGCAGAACAATGCACAGTTTGTTCAGCAGATCGGAGTAGTCCAAGGGGATGGTGGTCTCCGAAACGAAGAGAGATGTTGCTCCAATGGGACAGCTATCCAAGAGGGATAAGTCCCAGCTCTCCAGAGGGAGAATCATGTGCGACGAACCACACATGTTGAGGAGGAGTACCTCAACAAACAACAACTCCACGAAGCTCGATGGACTGAGCAAGCGGCGGGGAGTCGTCGCATGATCTCGCTTGAGAGAATGCATTGGTGGATGCATTGCGAGATCAAGTGGGGGAGCGACCCAAAGCAACTTAAATGAAGGCACACTTGGAGTCGATATGGAGATCGGACTCAAGGGAGGGCTGACCCGTGGAATGGTGGGCGCTAGAGCCACCATCGACTCAATGCAAAAATGAGGAGCGGAGCAACTTGGGTGTAACTTGGCGAAGTACCCCAGGCTGCATGAAGGGAGCCATCATAGAAGTTGGAACATGGAGCAGAGGTGCAGTGCTTTCCTTAGACAGAGGTCAAGGACATGAACTCTTGCAGAGGCAAGAGCAGGATCATGTTGTTCCATGGGTCATTCATTCTATCAGAGAGGACTCATCTTGCATGGTGCCAAAGATGAAGGGAGCTTCTGGGCACATGCACCTTATCTCGGAGAAGCATTTGAGGGAGGAACTAAGGTGACTCAGTTTGCAGAGGCGAAATTGGGTTCAGAAGGCCTTAGCACGGGGCAAGAGGACGCAGAGGCAGGTACTCTCGAAGAATATGCCACAGTGTTGCCATTCAAGTTGCCATGAAGGAAGCAGTGCGCAACGGAGATTGTGCTGGTGGGGGCAGAGGCCCAGGATCCAGACAATGGTGCATAAATTATAATGAAGTCGGTGGACTTCGGGAGCTACTAGGCGACGGACTGTCCTAGAGCAGTGCTTCATCTAGGTGTGACCCAAGAGTGGGTGGATGAAGGTCGATTGCCAAAGGAGCGAACAAAATCGAAGGTGGAAGAGACCCTGCGACGTATTGGCAGAGGCCACACATGGAGGGTTCACAATTCGAGTTTATTCCACGAGGATCAGAATGCAATGGAGATGTCACCAGGAGGCGACATGGTGCAGCGGATCGTGGTGGAACAGTTCGTGGCAATGCGACACACACGACAGTGAGTCCCGGGAGGGACTTGATTATATGGAGGTATGATCGGGAGCTACTGGAAGCTCCACTTCGGTGAACAACACGACGGCAAGAAGGGCTATGGATTCAAGGAGTGAAGGCCATGGTACCACAGAGGCGGGTCTTCCGAGCGTGCATCGAATTTTGCATCGGATGAAAACCTTGGTCATCAGCATATGGGGGTCGAAAGGGGCGAGGAAGCGAAGCCTCCCCATGGGAGGGACTTGATCATGCAAAGGTATGATCGAAGCAGTTGGAGAGTTGGACTTCTCCAGAGCTCATATTCGCTTAGGGGAGCCCGGCAAGTCAGAGGACAAGGCTGAGTAAGCGAACGTTGCTACCAAGGAAGCTAAGGAGAACAGAATCGGTGCAAACCCTACAACGTGATGGCAGAGGCCATGCATGGGAGTTGCAGTCTGTATTTCCATCGACCAAATGGACTGCTTGGAGAACACAGAGGTGTTGAAGTAGGGGGTCGAAAGGGGCGAGGAAGCGACGACGAGTCCAGAGGGACTTAGCTACCCAAAATCAAGCATCGGTTAGAATGGAGATGGACTCAGAGGAGTGCCACGGAAACATTTCTACTGATCGTGAAGAAAAGGGATGCAGATGCGAGGCGACGGATAGTAGGGCCATGGGCATGGCAGCGCCATGGTACCGTAAAGGCGGGACTTCCGTGAAAGTCATTGATCCCTTGCTCTCATGGAGGGAGAGCGCTTGGTCATGAAAGGGGTCGAGGAGGTGGAGCATGCAGAGGCAATCTCCAAGTACCGAGACAAAGCTGAAGGGCAGAGGCCGAAGAACTTCGTAAGACCGGTGTCAATGTGCTTCTCATAAAGATAGCCGAAAGTGAAGGACTTCGGGTCATGCAAGAGTGCATAACCAAGGAACGAAGCAGGCAGTACGTAGTGCTGTACCTTTGCTACTCAGTGGAGTAGGCGGCAGGGTTGATGGAGAAGACGGTACAATCCCAGAGGCGACCAAACCTATAAGAGAACTACTCCAAGTTGGGGTGAAAACTTCCTGCATTCCAGAAGTTCAATGGCATTGAGAAGGTGAATCACAGTAGCTAACTCAACGCAAGGAGTGCAAACACTTCAAGTGCTTCAGAAGTGTGAGCAAAGAGCAAGCGAAGGCCAGTAACCAGCTCGATGCATGGAGTACAACCTCGAGGAGGCGGGCGAAGTCAAGTAACCTTTGCCTTCTCAACTCTTAAGAGACTGGGCGAAACCGAGTACCCCAATTCTCTTATCTATCCAGCGGAGGAGCTCTGCATATGTTCAAATGCCCTTCGAAGATAATGGAAGACAATAGTTGTCAAATCCTCACCAACAGTGATCAGTGTTACTGAGAGTAGATTGTTCGCTACATTTCCCAACGAAATGCCAATCGAAAGCGGAAGTGATGCGAACCTACTTGGATGTGACAACTAAGTGAAAGAAGAGTCAATGAGCAAATTTCGTGGAGGAAGGACCCAAAACTTCAGAAGTTTGCGAGATGATGCTCGTTAAAGCTCCAACAAGCATCCACCCAGTTCAAGCAGCATGAGAAATTTGAGAGACTGGCGCAGTAAGGATGGTCTTTTCCTTCATCTGGGGGATCCGTAGAAATCAACAAGGATCAACACAACTCAGCCAACCCCACACTAGAGTCAGAGTCATTGGTGAGTTGAAGCAGCATGGCGGATCAAAGGTTCGACTATTCAAAAAAAAAAACAGCAATGGAGAGCAGCTAGGAGCCAAGAGGCGCATTGTAGTTGGAGCAGAAGATTGAAGAATCAGCAAGGCGAGGAGTTGCAGTGTCGACAAAGGCTTCAACGAGGACGTCGAAGGAATAAGTGGGGGAGAATGTCACAGACAAACTTCTAAACAAGATTTTTGATGCAATACTTATGTATGTCCGTGTCTTTTGGGCATGTTCATGCCTTGTACAGCATGTAGAGGGGCGGCCGAAGGCTTAATAGTCCCATTTTAGTTGGGTTGGTGGCCTCTTTAGGCTTGTAAATAAAGGTTGTGTCATGTGGACGCGTGCGAGAGATTTTCGATCTATAATGGACCATTTTACCCTTTATTGTGCCACTATTCAGAGCTTGTAAAGTCTGTTTGTAATTTGCATTGTCTCTGAAGTATTTTTCGGAGATGTTTGCTTGTGGATCCCGATTGAGGCGTTTTCTCTAACCCGTTCTCTCTTTTGTGGGTCCTAAGGGACATGGGAGGCTTCGGGGAGGCTGACCTTTGCGGACGGACACGCAAGGGTGCCGCACGACTTAGGCAAAACCAGCTAAGTCCGTGACAGCTCGCCCACGAGTGAGTCGCCTGCAAGGCGCAACGCTTGCGGGTGGCACTACACCCACAAAAGGCGGCCCCACCTCATGAGCGAGCCACCAACAGGCACTACACCCGCGGGCATAATGCCCACGGGGAAGCGCACCTATAGGAGTGGTGCCCCCGCCCCCCGCCGTAGAGGGCCGTCGTCGGCAAGGTGGCGACGGTCGTAGCAAGTAGTAGGAATGGGGAGGGTTAGGTTTTGGGAAAGAAGATAATTTTACCCTTGTGAATTTGAAAAATTCCACTTATGTCCTCTTATCTAAATTATCAAAATGCCCTCATAGTTCAAAAAATTCCTTGCATGTCGTTAATTTCAAAAAATAGTAATTAATTAAAAAGTTTAATTGATTAGTATTATTATTATTATTATTATTATTATTATTATTATTATTATTATTATTATTATCTAGTAGTCCTACATAATAATATTTACATATGATGTATGATATGTGGACGGATGATCATGGACCGTGTGATGTGTGTGAGTTGTGATTATTAAAATAGAGGCTTGTGAGCCTCTATTTTATTTCTCGTTTGTTGTTGAGCCGTCGTACTTATGATTAAGTTGTAATCATACGAGGAGGCGTAGCGGGAGCGTGAAAGTGATAGCGCGACCCACGATACCGAGACGGATGATTGTAAAGCATAGAGATGCATCGAGATGCTAACGGAATCGACGAGGATTAGATGGATGATCACAAGGCATGAAGATGCACCACTGCACACATAGATCTTGATGTGAGTGATTAGGCCCATAAGCTCGGGCCTGATCACATTAGGCTATGGTTCATGATCATCTGGTGTGATTGCTCATATGATGTGTAATTGCTTGTACACCTACTGGATATGTATATATATTTGCATGCGATGTATATATATATAGATATTAAATATGTATGTGTGACATGTCATATTAGGAAACCAAATCAAAATCCCCTCTCTCGATAATATTAAGTTGGTAAATGTGAGGCAATTAGATTGACCCACGTGGCCTTTCATCGTTATAGGTAGGGATCGATTCTCGATGTAGGTTGAGTTGGTCAAGTCCCTCGAGGCTCACCTATATCATGATTCGCTATCTTGCCTATGACATAGAGATGTCACCGGTGATCTAAGGACATGGTATGCTTGGTCAAGTCTCTCGAGGTTATATCATCAGATCAGACTCATATTGTAACGATGGTGTTGACTTAACCGGATATCATGGTTGGTCGAATCCCTCGAGACCATGGTGGTTCGAAGGCTGAACAAGATGGAATCACAAGGAGTTATGATCAGCAAGAGTTGCTTACCTTTTGGGCTTAGTGTGATTGGTCGAGTCGCTCGAGGTTACACTAAGACAATGATTGGATCCCGATCCCCACTAGAAGTCTGCCGGAGACTTTCATTTTATGTGCTGAGAGTATTGCATGAGTCGCTAGTAAAATAGTGGGAGAATATTAAGATAGATGTCCATATCTTGATTGTTTATTTTTTTATAAAATCTACATGTTATTTATTTTTGCTGCATCTTTATTTTTAGAAATATGTCGTTTTTAAATCCCTTACGTGGCATACCTGATATCAATTGCCTTATTGGTCCAAATTATATGGATTGGCTTCGCAACTTGAGAATTGTTCTCACGGCGGAGAAAATCATGTACGTCCTTGATACACTGATGCCTATGTCCGAGGAAGGGGCAAGCGAGGATGAGATTGCTTGCTACGTGAAGTACATAGATGACTCCACTCTTGCTCAATGTTACATGTTGGGCTCTATGACTTATGAGTTACAGAGACAACATAAAAAGATGGATGCCAGATTCTGTTGAATCTCGGATTTTGATGATATAATCAATTGGTAGGTTAATTGATCTAATCCATATTATTGAGTTAAGTGTGCAGGATTAACTACGATAGCCAGAAAACATAAAGCAAGGATACCGGAGTCGAGCTCGATGGACGTTTAAGAGACCGAAGAATCATCGGAGATGCTGCTGGAACCAACCGAGAAGAAATTGGGAACGTGTCGGAAGTTCGCCGAAGAAATCGTCGGAGGCTCGAGGAGATCACCGAGAAGGCTCGGCTACTCGTTAAAGTCATCACAAAGATTGGGAGCTTGTAGGGAGTCCGTCGGAAGAAGTTCGTCGGAAAGCTCGCCGGAACAAGACTCGACGTTCGCGGTTAAAAAACTTGCTTAGGATGTTTTTTTTGTGTTATGTAGTTCACCTGTAATTAGGATTAGGATTAAGAGATAATCCTATATCCTGGTTAGGGGCCAACTGGGCCCAAAGTTAGATTTGGTTTGGGCTAAAATTAAGCCAAACAAATGAATTGGAGAGCTAGGCGGTGGCACCGCCTGGCTGGGCGGTGACACCTCCTTGGCTGGGCAGTTGCACCGTCCAGCACCCGAGCGCTGGGCGGTGGCACCTCCTGGCTGGGCGGTGGCACCTCCTGTTGAATCTCGGATTTTGATGATAAAATCAATTGATGGGTTATTTGATCTAATCCATATTATTGAGTTAAGTGTGCAGGATTAACTACGATAACCAGAAAACACAAAGCGAGAATACCGGAGTCAAGTTCGATGGACGTTTAAGAGTTCGAAGAATCGTCGGAGATGCTGCCAGAACCAACCGAGAAGAAATCGGGAACCTGTCGGAATTTTCGGAAGTTCGCCGAAGAGATCGTCGGAGGTTCACGGAGATCACCGAGAAGGCTCGGCTACTCATTAAAGTCATCACAAGTTCGGGAGCTTGCTAGAAGCCCGTCGGCAGAAAGTTCGTCGGAAAGCTCGCCAGAACAAGACTCGACGTTCGCGGTTGAAAATTTGCTTAGGATGTGTTTTGGTTATGTAGTCCACTTGTAATTAGGATTAGGATTAAGAGATAATCCTATATCCTGGTTAGGGGCCAACTGGGCCCAAAGTCAGAGTTGGTTTAGGCTAAAAATTAAGCTAAACCAGCGAACTAGAGAGCCAAGATTGAAGCCCAACTAGTGGCTGAAAACACTGTAGTCGGGCTGAAAACACTGTAGGCGGTGGCACCGCCCAGCACCCGAGTGCTGGGCGGTGACACCTCCTTGGCTGGGCGGTTGCACCGTCCAGCACCCGAGCGCTGGGCGGTGGCACCGCCTGGCTGGGCGGTGGAACCGCCAGCACCGGGAACCCTAAGAGAATTCAAATTTTGGAGCCCAAAATTTGAATCCTCTTGAGGCCTATAAATACCCCTCAAATCTCAGCTGAGGTTACAACTTTTGAGAAGCATTTTGATTGAGAGAAAAGTCTTAGAAAGTCTTAGCAAGTCTTGTTTTCAATTTGCTAGAGAGTTCTCCTCCTTCTTTCTTATTGAAAATTTGTAAGAGGTTGAGCTGCTTGTAAAAGGTTGTAAGAGGGGTGTTTACCCTTCCATTTCAAGAGACTTGCTAGTGGAAGGTGGGAGCCTCATCGAAGAGGGGCCTCGCAAGTGGAGTAGGTCATTTGACCGAACCACTCTAAAAATCGGCGTAATCTCTGGTTTGCTTTTTATTATTGTCATTTACATTACTGCAAATCTTCTTACTGCTTTAGTTTGTATTACTCTTGCTGCGCAACTTTAAGAATACGCCTTCAAGTTAAATTTCTCAAGTTTCGTTCTTAACGTACGAAAGATTTTGATTAAAATCGAAGTTTTAATCCGCTGCACTAATTCACCCCCCCCTCTTAGTGCCGCTCCGATCCTAACAAGTGGTATCAGAGCCAGGTTATCTCTCATATTTGGTTTAATACCCAAGAGAGATGGCTTACTCCGGCATGCAAGAGGGCCATTCTATTGCACGACCACCTTTGTTTAATGGGTCGGATTACACATATTGGAAGACTCGCATGAGAATCTTCCTCATTTCTATGGACTTTGAGCTTTGGTCTATTGTCGAGAATGGATTTCAAAAATCTTCTCTTCCGATGAGCGAATGGAATGAATCGGAGAAGAAGGTTTTTGCTTTAAATGCAAAGGCTATGAATGCCTTGTTTTGTGCACTAGACAAAAACGAATTTAATCGTGTTTCATTGTGTGATTCGGCTTTTGATATTTGGAGAACTCTTGAGGTCACTCATGAAGGCACTAGCCGAGTGAAAGAGTCCAAAATCAACATCCTTGTGCACTCTTACGAACTTTTCCGAATGAAACCAAGTGAGTCCATCGGAGACATGTACACCCGGTTTACGGATGTCATCAATGGACTCAAAGCTCTTGGTAAAGATTTTACTAACTTTGAACTAGTAACTAAAATCTTAAGATCCCTCCCTAAAAGTTGGGATCCAAAAGTTACGGCCATTCAAGAGGCCAAAGACCTTAAAGCATTCTCTCTTGAAGAACTCATTGGGTCTCTAATGACCTACGAAATGACATGTCAAGCTCATGACGAGCTCGAGAACCCCCTTCCAAAGAACAGGAAGGATATGGCACTCAAATCACAAGAAGACCACTTGAAAGGAACATCAAGTGATGAGGACAGTGACAATGACATTGCACTTTTGACTCAAAAGTTTAAAAAATATTTAAGAAAGAACAGATTTAAAAATAATACAAAAAATAAATTTGAACAAAAGAAGGACCAAGTGATTTGCTATGAATGCAAAAAACCGGGACACTACAAGAACGATTGTCCTCAAGCCAAAAAGAGGACATCAAAGAAGAAGGCGTTCAAGGCAACGTGGGATGATTCAAGCGCATCCGAAGAAGAGGAGTCCAACACCGAGCAAGTTGCTCATTACGCGCTAATGGCGTTAGGAGAAGAGGTATGCGATTTATTTAATGAAGATTTATCTTTTGAAGAACTGTCTATCGCTTTTCATGAATTATTTGATGAATGTAGAACTGTTAGCAAGAAGTTAAGTATCTTAAAGAAAGAGCATGCTTTGCTACAAGATAAGTTTGATAGTCTTCAAACTCCTCCATGCTCTAAGTGTGAGCACTTAGAAGCAATAAAAAATGAAAACTTGCTTCTTAAGGAAACCATAAACAAGTTTAAGGTTGGTAGCAAAGGATTAGATATGATCCTTGCACACAAGGGTCACATCGCAAATAGAAATGGAATTGGATTTGTAAAAGGATTACATTAAAATCCTACCACTTTCATAAAAGGACCTACATTACATGTTTCCTCTTATATGAAATGCAACTTTTGTTGCAAATCCGGACATATTGCCTACAAATGCCCATTTAGGAAAATTAGTTCACAAAAATTAATATGGGTTCCTAAAGGAACTATAAAGAATTCAATAATAAATAACAAAGTTAGTGGGTCAATTTTTGAGGCACCCAAAATCAAATGGGTACCTAAAAATCATGCTCTTTTGTAGACAAACCCACAAGCTAGGAGCAAGAGATGGTATCTCGATAGTGGATGCTCAAGACATATGACTGGAGATCCATCTCATTTCTCTATGCTCACTAGCAAAGAAGAAGGGTACGTTACCTTCGGAGACAACAACAAGGGCAAAATCATTGGCAAGGGAACTATTGGTAACAAATTTAATTTTTCCATTGATGATGTCTTACTAGTTGATGGATTGAAACATAATCTCTTGAGTATTAGTCAACTATGCGATAAAGGTTACATCGTTAGATTTGAATCAAATATGTGCATTATTGAAAAACCAAATCATAACATGACTATGATTGCTTTAAAACAAAATAATGTCTATACCATCAACCTTGATGAACTAAGTAATGAAATGTGCTTCTCCGCCGTAAATGATGATGCTTGGCTTTGGCATAGGAGATTAGGCCATGCAAGCATGAAAACAATATCTAAGATCTCATCTCAAGAATTAGTACGAGGAATTCCAAATATAAAGTTTATTAAGGACAAAGTATGCGATGCATGTCAACTAGGCAAACAAATAAAAACAAGCTTCAAACCAAAAAATCAAATTAGCACTACTAGACCATTACAATTGATCCATTTGGACTTATTTGGACCAATTGATACAACAAGTCTAGGTGGAAGCAAATATGCCTTTGTGATTGTGGATGACTACTCTAGATACACTTGGACCTATTTCCTAGCTCACAAAAGTGATTGCTTCAAGTGTTTCTCTAAATTTTGTAAACTCACTCAAAACGAAAAAGGCTTCATGATTTCATCAATTCGGAGTGATCACGGTGGTGAATTCCAAAACCGTGACTTTCAGAATTTTTGCGAAAGTAATGGGTACAATCACAACTTCTCAACTCCAAGAAATCCTCAACAAAATGGAGTAGTTGAAAGGAAAAATAGAAACCTACAAGAAATGGCAAGAACTATGTTGAATGAACATAGTTTACCTAAGTACTTTTGGGCCGAAGCCGTAAATACGGCTTGCTACATCATGAATAGAGTCCTAATAAGACCATCCTTATCCAAAACTCCCTATGAATTATGGAATAACAAAAAACCAAACATCTCCTATTTTAAAGTTTTTGGTTGTAAATGCTTTATTTTAAATGAAAGGGATGCTTTAGGAAAATTTGACGCTAAATCCGATGAAGGCATCTTTCTTGGTTACTCTTCCGTTTCTAAAGCTTTTCGGGTTTTTAATAAAAGAACTTTAGTAATTGAAGAGTCTATTCATGTAGTTTTTAATGAAATTTCCGATTTAAAGAAAAATGATTTTGATGATGATCTTGGTTTTGATAATTTGAATTTAAATGAACCCTCTCCTCAAAATAGCCATTTGAATGCATCTTCTTCCGAAATTTCTTTACCAAAAGAATGGAAGTATGTAGATGCTCATCCAAAAGAGCAAATTATAGGAGATACATCAAAAGGGGTTCAAACTCGTTCTTCTTTCAAAAATTTCTGTGCTAACGCCGCTTTCCTTTCTCAAATTGAACCTAAATGCATTGACGAAGCCTTAAAAGATGATTTTTGGATCATTGCAATGCAAGAAGAATTGAACCAATTTGAGAGGAATGAGGTATGGAAGCTTGTTCCTAGACCAAGTGACCACTTAGTCATAGGTACTAAGTGGGTCTTTAGAAACAAGCAAGACGAAAATCGTATCGTGGTTAGAAACAAGGCTAGATTAGTGGCCAAAGGTTTCAACCAAGAAGAAGGTATCGATTACGAAGAAACCTTCGCTCCCGTGGCTCGATTAGAAGCCATAAGGATGCTCCTTGCCTATGCTAGTAGTAATAATTTTAAACTATTTCAAATGGATGTTAAAAGTGCTTTCTTGAATGGTTTTATTTCCAAAGAAGTATTTGTCGAACAACCTCCCGGATTTGAAAATTCTCTTCTTCCTAATCATGTATTCAGATTGACTAAAGCTCTCTATGGCTTAAAACAAGCTCCTAGAGCTTGGTATGAAAGGCTTAGTTCCTTTCTTATTTTAAATAATTTTACTAAAGGCAAGGTTGATACTACATTGTTTATTAAACATTTTGAAAAGAATTTTCTTATTGTGCAAATTTATGTTGACGATATCATTTTTGGCTCTTCGGATGAATCACTATGTGAATCATTTGCCAAATCTATGAGTCATGAATTTGAAATGAGTTTAATGGGTGAATTAACTTTCTTTTTAGGATTACAAATCAAACAACTTAAGGATGGTATATTTCTTAACCAATCTAAATACACATTAGAATTGTTAAAACGATTTAACATGGATAATTCAAAAGCAATAAACACTCCTATGAGTATTGCGACTAAGTTAGATATGGATGAAAATAGTGAAAATTTTGATCAAAAAACATATAGGGGAATGATAGGTAGTCTACTCTACCTCACCGCGACTAGACCGGATATTATGTTTAGTGTAGGACTTTGTGCTAGGTTTCAATCTAATCCTAAATTATCTCATCTTAAGAGTGTTAAAAGAATATTTAGGTATCTTAAAGGAACTCCAAATTTAGGATTGTGGTATCCAAAATCTGAAAAATTCGATCTAATAGCTTATGCAGATGCCGATTTTGGCGGATGTAGGATAGATAGAAAAAGTACATCCGGAACATGCCAATTTTTAGGACACGCACTTGTTTCTTGGACTTCCAAGAAACAAAATTCAGTTGCACTATCTACGGCGGAAGCCGAATACATTGCTGCAAGTGCATGTTGTGCACAAGTTGTTTGGATGAAAAATACATTAAAAGACTATGGAATTCACTTTAAAAACATTCCCATAAAATGTGATAATACTAGTGCCATATGTCTTACTAAAAATCCAATTCAGCACTCTAGAACTAAGCACATCGACGTTAGGCATCATTTCATACGCGATCATGTCCTTAACAATGATGTTGTTCTAGAATTCATTGACACAAAGCATCAATTAGCAGATATATTTACAAAAGCTTTGAACGAAGATCAATTTGAATTCATTAGAAGGGAATTAGGTATGTTAAATTGTCCCTAACATTAAACTTGTTTGATTGGATTTTCCGTAAAGTTTTTCATCTCTCATTCTCCTTCAAATTCAATATGACATGTTGTGAAATCTCGAAATCGACTTTGATGACTTGATTATGAATTTCAAGTTAGCGATTTGATTTAAATAAGTTTTATCTAAATCATAATCTTGATCTTGCAAAATTGGAATCACAAATAATATCTTTTGGCATTCATGAATTGATACTTACAAATATGAAAGTATTGGCATTCATGACTTGAATTTGATTGAAACATTGTATGCTTAAATTAATCATTCTCCTATGTTTCAAAAATTCTTTAAATGCCTTATGTGATGATTAAAAAGTAATGTTGAGATTTTCATGAATTTGACGATTTGAATGAGTTTGTATTCAAATTATGATCTTGACTTCGTGAAATTACTACTTGAATTTTTTATCCCAATCTCTCTCTAATACATCTACAATTTATGTTATTCATAGAAAAAAGAGATTAGATAATATGAATGCATGCTGAATTTTCCTCTAAAATGAACTCTGCATAAATATTTTTGCATACTTAATTTTCAATGATAAAATCGTTGTATGACAAAATATGTGCTTCAAGTCTCATTTTCCTTTTTGTTGATGACAAAGGGGGAGAAAAGTGATGACTTATATCATTCTTAATAGCATGACAAAATATGAATTGCAAAATCCTTGAGAAAAGTGATCGATCGATGATTATCTTATATGCCTTGCAAAATCCTTGAAAATATCGTAAGATTGATTGATCATATTGAATGCATGTCTAAAATGTATAATCATGCAATTCAAGTTGAAAATCTTTATCTCTTGTCATAGTAAAATTTGTCTCTTATCTTTCGACTTGAAAAAGATTTTCATCAAAGTTTCGCATTTACATTATGCTTAATGAGAATAACGATAAGTTCTACGGTTAGAGCTTATAGGTTTATACTTGAATTCAATGATGAAATTCAAGTGTTTTATCTTCTCATAATATGGCATATAGAGAGGGGGAGTTACGTTTAACTCCGTCATCAATTGATTGTCATCATCAAAAAGGGGGAGATTGTTGAATCTCGGATTTTGATGATAAAATCAATTGATGGGTTATTTGATCTAATCCATATTATTGAGTTAAGTGTGCAGGATTAACTACGATAACCAGAAAACACAAAGCGAGAATACCGGAGTCAAGTTCGATGGACGTTTAAGAGTTCGAAGAATCGTCGGAGATGCTGCCAGAACCAACCGAGAAGAAATCGGGAACCTGTCGGAATTTTCGGAAGTTCGCCGAAGAGATCGTCGGAGGTTCACGGAGATCACCGAGAAGGCTCGGCTACTCATTAAAGTCATCACAAGTTCGGGAGCTTGCTAGAAGCCCGTCGGTAGAAAGTTCGTCGGAAAGCTCGCCAGAACAAGACTCGACGTTCGCGGTTGAAAATTTGCTTAGGATGTGTTTTGGTTATGTAGTCCACTTGTAATTAGGATTAGGATTAAGAGATAATCCTATATCCTGGTTAGGGGCCAACTGGGCCCAAAGTCAGAGTTGGTTTAGGCTAAAAATTAAGCTAAACCAGCGAACTAGAGAGCCAAGATTGAAGCCCAACTAATGGCTGAAAACACTGTAGTCGGGCTGAAAACACTGTAGGCGGTGGCACCGCCTAACTGGGCGGTGACACCTCCTTGGCTGGACGGTTGCACCGTCCAGCACCCGAGCGCTGGGCGGTGGCACCGCCTGGCTGGGCGGTGGAACCGTCAGCACCGGGAACCCTAAGAGAATTCAAATTTTGGAGCCCAAAATTTGAATCCTCTTGAGGCCTATAAATACCCCTCAAATCTCAGCTGAGGTTACAACTTTTGAGAAGCATTTTGATTGAGAGAAAAGTCTTAGAAAGTCTTAGCAAGTCTTGTTTTCAATTTGCTAGAGAGTTCTCCTCCTTCTTTCTTATTGAAAATTTGTAAGAGGTTGAGCAGTTTGTAAAAGGTTGTAAGAGGGGTGTTTACCCTTCCATTTCAAGAGACTTGCTAGTGGAAGGTGGGAGCCTCATCGAAGAGGGGCCTCGCAAGTGGAGTAGGTCATTTGACCGAACCACTCTAAAAATCGGCGTAATCTCTGGTTTGCTTTTTATTATTGTCATTTACATTACTGCAAATCTTCTTACTGCTTTAGTTTGTATTACTCTTGCTGCGCAACTTTAAGAATACGCCTTCAAGTTAAATTTCTCAAGTTTCGTTCTTAACGTACGAAAGATTTTGATTAAAATCGAAGTTTTAATCCGCTGCACTAATTCACCCCCCCCTCTTAGTGCCGCTCCGATCCTAACACCTCCAGCACCGGGAACCCTAAGAGAATTCAAATTTTGGAGCCCAAAATTTGAATCCTCTTGAGGCCTATAAATACCCCTCAAATCTCAGCTGAGGTTACAACTTTTGAGAAGCATTTTGATTGAGAGAAAAGTCTTAGAAAGTCTTAGCAAATCTTGTTTTCAATTTGCTAGAGAGTTCTCCTCCTTCTTTCTTATTGAAAATTTGTAAGAGGTTGAGCTGCTTGTAAAAGGTTGTAAGAGGGGTGTTTACCCTTCCATTTCAAGAGACTTGCTAGTGGAAGGTGGGAGCCTCATCGAAGAGGGGCCTCGCAAGTGGAGTAGGTCATTTGACCGAACCACTCTAAAAATCGGCGTAATCTCTGGTTTGCATTTTATTATTGTCATTTACATTACTGCAAATCTTCTTACTGCTTTAGTTCCTTATTACCCTTGCTGCGAAACTTTAAGAATACGCCTTCAAGTTAAACTTTTTAAGTTTCGTTCTTATCGTACGAAAGATTTTGTTAAAATCGAAGTTTTAATCCGCTGCACTAATTCACCCCCCCCTCTTAGTGCCGCTCCGATCCTAACAAGTGGTATCAGAGCAAGGTTATCTCTCATATTTGGTTTAATACCCAAGAGAGATAGCTTACTCCGGCATGCAAGAGGGCCATTCTATTGCACGACCACCTTTGTTTAATGGGTCGGATTACACATATTGGAAGACTCGCATGAGAATCTTCCTCATTTCTATGGACTTTGAGCTTTGGTCTATTGTTGAGAATGGATTTCAAAAATCTTCTCTTCCGATGAGCGAATGGGATGAATCGGAGAAGAAGGTTTTTGCTTTAAATGCAAAGGCTATGAATGCCTTGTTTTGTGCACTAGACAAAAACGAATTTAATCGTGTTTCAATATGTGATTCGGCTTTTGATATTTGGAGAACTCTTGAGGTCACTCATGAAGGCACTAGCCGAGTGAAAGAGTCCAAAATCAACATCCTTGTGCACTCTTACGAACTTTTCCGAATAAAACCAAGTGAGTCCATCGGAGACATGTACACCCGGTTTACGGATGTCATCAATGGACTCAAAGCTCTTGGTAAAGATTTTACTAACTTTGAACTAGTAACTAAAATCTTAAGATCCCTCCCTAAAAGTTGGGATCCAAAAGTTACGGCCATTCAAGAGGCCAAAGACCTTAAAGCATTCCCTCTTGAAGAACTCATTGGGTCTCTAATGACCTACGAAATGACATGTCAAGCTCATGACGAGCTCGAGAACCCCCTTCCAAAGAACAGGAAGGATATGGCACTCAAATCACAAGAAGACCACTTGAAAGGAACATCAAGTGATGAGGACAGTGACAATGACATTGCACTTTTGACTCAAAAATTTAAAAAATATTTAAGAAAGAACAAATTTAAAAATAATACAAAAAATAAATTTGAACAAAAGAAGGACCAAGTGATTTGCTATGAATGCAAAAAACCGGGACACTATAAGAACGATTGTCCTCAAGCCAAAAAGAGAACATCAAAGAAGAAGGCGTTCAAAGCAACGTGGGATGATTCAAGCGCATCCGAAGAAGAGGAGTCCAACACCGAGCAAGTTGCTCATTAGGCACTAATGGCGTTAGGAGAAGAGGTATGTGATTTATTTAATGAAGATTTATCTTTTGAAGAACTATCTATCGCTTTTCATGAATTATTTGATGAATGTAGAACTGTTAGCAAGAAGTTAAGTATCTTAAAGAAAGAGCATGCTTTGCTACAAGATAAGTTTGATAGTCTTCAAACTCCTCCATGCTCTAAGTGTGAGCACTTAGAAGCATTAAAAAATGAAAATTTGCTTCTTAAGGAAACCTTAAACAAGTTTAAGGTTGGTAGCAAAGGATTAGATATGATCCTTGCACACAAGGGTCACATCGCAAATAGAAATGGAATTGGATTTGTAAAAGGATTACATCAAAATCCTACCACTTTCATAAAAGGACCTACATTACATGTTTCCTCTTATATGAAATGCAACTTTTGTTGCAAATCCGGACATATTGCCTACAAATGCCCATTTAGAAAAATTAGTTCACAAAAATTAATATGGGTTCCTAAAGGAACTATAAAGAATTCAATAGTAAATAACAAAGTTAGTGGGTCAATTTTTGAGGCACCCAAAATCAAATGGGTACCTAAAAATCATCCTCTTTTGTAGACAAACCCACAAGCTAGGAGCAAGAGATGGTATCTCGATAGTGGATGCTCAAGACATATGACTGGAGATCCATCTCATTTCTCTATGCTCACTAGCAAAGAAGAAGGGTACATTACCTTCGGAGACAACAACAAGGGCAAAATCATTGGCAAGGGAACTATTGGTAACAAATTTAATTTTTCCATTGATGATGTCTTACTAGTTGATGGATTGAAACATAATCTCTTGAGTATTAGTCAACTATGCGATAAAGGTTACATCCTAAGATTTGAATCAAATATGTGCATTATTGAAAAACGAAATCATAACATGACTATGATTGCTTTAAAACAAAATAATGTCTATACCATCAATCTTGATGAACTAAGTAATGAAATGTGTTTCTCCGCCGTAAATGATGATGCTTGGCTTTGGCATAGGAGATTAGGCCATGCAAGTATGAAAACAATATCTAAGATCTCATCTCAAGAATTAGTACGAGGAATTCCAAATATAAAGTTTATTAAGGACAAAGTATGCGATGCATGTCAACTAGGCAAACAAATAAAAACAAGCTTCAAACCAAAAAATCAAATTAGCACCACTAGACCATTACAATTGATCCATTTGGACTTATTTGGACCAATTGATACAACAAGTCTAGGTGGAAGCAAATATGCTTTTGTGATTGTGGATGACTACTCTAGATATACTTGGACCTATTTCTTAGCTCACAAAAGTGATTGCTTCAAGTGTTTCTCTAAATTTTGTAAACTCACTCAAAACGAAAAAGGCTTCATGATTTCATCAATTCGGAGTGATCACGGTGGTGAATTCCAAAACCGTGACTTTCAAAATTTTTGCAAAAGTAATGGGTACAATCACAACTTCTCAACTCCAAGAAATCCTCAACAAAATGGAGTAGTTGAAAGGAAAAATAGAAACCTACAAGAAATGGCAAGAACTATGTTGAATGAACATAGTTTACCTAAGTACTTTTGGGCCGAAGCCGTAAATACGGCTTGCTACATCATGAATAGAGTCCTAATAAGACTATCCTTATCCAAAACTCCCTATGAATTATGGAATAACAAAAAACCAAACATCTCCTATTTTAAAGTTTTTGGTTGTAAATGCTTTATTTTAAATGAAAGGGATGCCTTAGGAAAATTTGATGCTAAATCCGATGAAGGCATCTTTCTTGGCTACTCTTCTGTTTCTAAGGCTTTTCGGATTTTTAATAAAAGAACCTTAGTAATAGAAGAGTCTATTCATGTAGTTTTTAATGAAATTTCCGATTTAAAGAAAAATGATTTTGATGATGATCTTGGTTTTGATAATTTGAATTTAAATGAACCCTCTCCTCAAAATAGCCATTTGAATGCATCTTCTTCCGAAATTTCTTTACCAAAAGAATGGAAGTATGTAGATGTTCATCCAAAAGAGCAAATTATAGGAGATACATCAAAAGGGGTTCAAACTCGTTCTTCTTTCAAAAATTTCTGTGCTAACGCCGCTTTCCTTTCTCAAATTGAACCTATATGCATTGACGAAGCCTTAAAAGATGATTTTTGGGTCATTGCAATGCAAGAAGAATTGAACTAATTTGAGAGGAATGAGGTATGGAAGCTTGTTCCTAGACCAAGTGACCACTTAGTCATAGGTACTAAGTGGGTCTTTAGAAACAAGCAAGACGAATATGGTATCGTGGTTAGAAACAAGGCTAGATTAGTGGCCAAAGGTTTCAACCAAGAAGAATGTATCGATTACGAAGAAACCTTCGCTCCCGTGGCTCGATTAGAAGCCATAAGGATGCTCCTTGCCTATGCTAGTAGTAATAATTTTAAACTATTTCAAATGGATGTTAAAAGTGCTTTCTTGAATGGTTTTATTTCCGAAGAAGTATTTGTCGAACAACCTCCCGGATTTGAAAATTCTCTTCTTCCTAATCATGTATTCAAATTGACCAAGGCCCTCTATGGCTTGAAACAAGCTCCTAGAGCTTGGTACGAAAGGCTTAGTTCCTTTCTTATTTTGAATAATTTTACTAAAGGCAAGGTTGATACTACATTGTTTATTAAACATTTTGAAAATAATTTTCTTATTGTGCAAATTTATGTTGATGATATTATTTTTGGCTCTTCGGATGAATCACTATGTGAATCATTTGCCAAATGTATGAGTCTTGAATTTGAAATGAGTTTAATGGGTGAATTAACTTTCTTTTTGGGATTACAAATCAAACAACTTAGTGATGGTATATTTCTTAACCAATCTAAATATACATTAGAATTGTTAAAACGATTTAACATGGATAATTCAAAAGCAATAAACACCCCTATGAGTACTGCGACTAAGTTAGATATGGATGAAAATGGTGAAAGTTTCGATCAAAAAACATATAGGGGAATGATAGGTAGTCTACTCTACCTCACCGCGACTAGACCGGATATTATGTTTAGTGTAGGACTTTGCGCTAGGTTTCAATCTAATCCTAAATTATCTCATCTTAAGAGTGTTAAAAGAATATTTAGGTATATTAAAGGAACTCCAAATTTAGGATTATGGTATCCAAAATCTGAAAAATTCGATCTAATAGCTTATGCAGATGCCGATTTTGGCGGATGCAGGATAGATAGAAAAAGTACATCTGGAACATGTCAATTTTTAGGACATGCACTTGTTTCTTGGACTTCCAAGAAACAAAATTCAGTTGCACTATCTACGGCGGAAGCCGAATACATTGCTGCAAGTGCATGTTGTGTACAAGTAATTTGGATGAAAAATACATTAGAAGACTTTGGAATTCACTTTGAAAATATTCCCATAAAATGCGATAATACTAGTGCCATATGCCTTACTAAAAATCCAATTCAGCACTCTAGAACTAAGCACATCGACGTTAGGCATCATTTCATACGCGATCATGTCCTTAACAATGATGTTGTTCTAGAATTCATTGACACAAAGCATCAATTAGCAGATATATTTACAAAAGCTTTGAATGAAGACCAATTTGAATTCATCCGAAGGGAATTAGGCATGCTAAATTGTCCCTAAAATGAACTTCACAAAAAGGACTCGTTCTTTTCCCTTCGTTTATGAATTTGAATTCTTCCTTCCTCTTCAATTCAAAATGATCCATTAAAGTATAACTTATGATCTTGAGGGAAGAAGCTAAACAAAAGGAAGGAAGAAAAATTTTTTTTCTTTCCTCCGTGTGATGCCAACGGTGGCACCGCCAGATCCGACGGTTGCACCGCCTGGCGCTCGGGTGCCAAGCGGTGACACCGACCAGTTTGGCGGTGACACCGACCGAGTCACCCTTTTAACCCGAGGGGTTAGGGCCGGCGGTGACACCGCCCCCAACCCGAAGAAAATCCTCTCAAAAACCCTCTCCCATTCCCTCTAACCCTCATTCTAACTCTTAGAAACATTGGAGAAGGATTCTTGGTGGTCCAAGCTTTCCATCTCTCAACATAATCTCCACAAGGTAACACTTGAAATCCCTCTTTTCTTTTCTCTTTCTCTTGCTTATTTTTCACAATTTCATCATCATCTTGTCTAGAAAATGGCTCCTAAGAGATCAAAAGGAATAAGGATTGAAGGAGATTCATATAACCATGACCTTTTTAGATCAAAAGAGGTAGCCCTTAGCTTTCCAAAATTTGAAACACGATGTGTCCATAAGGGAAAATACGTTGATTTGGATGAACTAGAGGACTTAGATCCCATTAGGTGGTTTGCACACCTAGAAGCTCTACCTCTACTACAAATAGAGGAACCAATCTATCCACGGTTAGTGAGATTGTTCTATGCCAACCTATATGAGGATAATGATAGCCTAAGCACTTACATTCTAGGAACACCCATTAGAATATTTGACAGCACCATTTGTGAGCTAATTGGCATAACTGAAAAAGATAGGGGATGCTATTTTAAAGGTAAATGGGACGTCAAAACCATAGGAGCAACCTATACCGAAGCCGTGAAAACAATTTTTGCAAATCCAAACCTTGACTTCCTACCTAAGAGTTGTGAACACTTACTGCCTTTCAACTCTAAAATTCTTCATCACATTATCACAAGCATCATATGCCCCAAACAATTTCATCTTGACGAAATAAGTCAAATAGAGATAGGAACCATGTATTGGATTATGACCGGTCAGCATAATTGTTTTGGGTACTTAATTCGCCAACACATGCAGGATATTATGACTAAAGATACTATATTGCCATATGGGAGGTTAATCACTAGAATTCTTCATGCCTATGACATTTGCATTCCACCCGATGAAGAATCTATTCAAAATGATCGATATAACATAATAAATAAAAACCTGCTGAAAAGACTTAGGTGCACTTTTAGCAATGGCATATGGGTTAGGCAGCCTAGAAGGACGGATCCAATTCCTACACCAATAGAACAACCCGAAACACCAATTCTTATGGGAAATGAATCTCCTCCTCCTAGTCCCTTTGGCGCAGCACCTTCAGCTCCTGTTTCCTCCTCTGAAGATATCATTATGGCGGAGCTATCTCAGATCAAATCACAGCAAGAACAAATTCAGAATCAACAAGTTGAAATTTTGAAGACACTACGACAGATGAATGAAAAAATAGATATCATGTATCAGCACTGTGGACTACCTCCTAAGGATTTAATTGATGTATCTTTTTATTCTGTTCTGTTTGCTTTTAACAACAAGTTCAAGTTTGTCATCGATTGAACAATAACTGATCTTTCCTTTTAGATAACTACTGTCTTAATCTGCATAGATGATGATGTCTTTTGGATAAACTATTTCTGGCAAATTTGAATGATGAACTTTGATAAATGCTAAACCTTTTTCTATGATCATCAATTAGCTGGCTTGTCTCTTTTTGTTGATGACAAAGGGGGAGAAGTGATGACTTACACCAGAACGATAGCATGACTAATATGAATTACAAAAACTTGTGTGATATGAATGTCTTATATGACTTGCAAATCCTTGAAAATATCACAAGATTGATATCATGAAATTTATATTGAAAATCTTTATCTTCTGTCGTAGCAAAATTCGTCCCGTATCATTTAACTTATGATTTTCATCGAAGTTTCGTACTTACTATTGTTTAATGAGGATAACGATAAGTTCTACGATTAGAACTTATCGGGTTTTGCTTGAATCCAATGGGATGGAATTCAAGTGTCTTTTATCTTCTCATAATATGGCATATAGATAGGGGGAGTTATGTTTAACTCCGTCATCAATTGATTGTCATCATCAAAAAGGGGGAGATTGTTGAATCTCGGATTTTGATGATATAATCAATTGGTAGGTTAATTGATCTAATCCATATTATTGAGTTAAGTGTGTAGGATTAACTATGATAGCCAGAAAACATAAAGCAAGGATACCGGAGTCGAGCTCGATGGACGTTTAAGAGACCGAAGAATCATCGGAGATGCTGCCGGAACCAACCGAGAAGAAATCGGGAACGTGTCAGAAGTTCGCCGAAGAAATCGTCGGAGGCTCGCGGAGATCACCGAGAAGGCTCGGCTACTCGTTAAAGTCATCACAAAGATTGGGAGCTTGCAGGGAGTCCGTCGGAAGAAGTTCGTCGGAAAGCTCGCCGGAACAAGACTCGACGTTCGCGGTTAAAAAACTTGCTTAGGATGTTTTTTTTGTGTTATGTAGTTCACCTGTAATTAGGATTAGGATTAAGAGATAATCCTATATCCTGGTTAGGGGCCAACTGGGCCCAAAGTTAGATTTGGTTTGGGCTAAAATTAAGCCAAACAAATGAATTGGAGAGCCAGGCGGTGGCACCGCCTGGCTCGGCGGTGACACCTCCTTGGCTGGGTGGTTGCACCGTCCAGCACCCGAGCGCTGGGCGGTGGCACCGCCTGGCTGGGCGGTGGCACCTCCAGCACCGGGAACCCTAAGAGAATTCAAATTTTGGAGCCCAAAATTTGAATCCTCTTGAGGCCTATAAATACCCCTCAAATCTCAGCTGAGGTTACAACTTTTGAGAAGCATTTTCATTGAGAGAAAAGTCTTAGAAAGTCTTAGCAAGTCTTGTTTTCAATTTGCTAGAGAGTTCTCCTCCTTCTTTCTTATTGAAAATTTGTAAGAGGTTGAGCTGCTTGTAAAAGGTTGTAAGAGGGGTGGTTACCCTTCCATTTCAAGAGACTTGCTAGTGGAAGGTGGGAGCCTCATCGAAGAGGGGCCTCGCAAGTGGAGTAGGTCATTTGACCGAACCACTCTAAAAATCGGCGTAATCTCTGGTTTGCATTTTATTATTGTCATTTACATTACTGCAAATCTTCTTACTGCTTTAGTTCCTTATTACCCTTGCTGCGAAACTTTAAGAATACGCCTTCAAGTTAAACTTTTCAAGTTTCGTTCTTATCGTACGAAAGATTTTGTTAAAATCGAAGTTTTAATCCGCTGCACTAATTCACCCCCCCCCCTCTTAGTGCCGCTCCGATCCTAACAGATTCATTCTCCTACATGTCCGTAAACTATTTAAGGAACAGGGAAAGACTCAGCGATATGAGATATCCAAGAGCCTCTTCCACACTAGGATAACTAAGGGGACACCGATTTAGAACCATGTCCTAAAGATGATTGAGTGGATAGAGAAACTCACAGGTCTAGGAATGGTCCTAGAGGATAACTTGTGTGTGGATCTAGTGCTTTAGTTCCTATCAAATTTCTTTTCATAGTTCGTAATGAATTTTAATATGAACAAGCTTGAGGTGACTCTCCTTGAGCTCCTCAATATGTTGAGGGAGGCAGAGAGCACTATCAAGAAAAAGAAGTCAGTTCTCTATACTAGTGAGACCAGAAAGAAAATGAAAGCAGAAAAGTCCCTTAAGAAGGGCAAGGGCAGACTGGGTAAAGCCAAGGTTGCTAAGAAAAACTCGGCAAAGGACAAAGGTCAGTACTTCCACTATGGCAAAGATGGGCACTTAAAGAGAAACTGCAAAGAGTACCTTGTAGAGAGGGCGAAACAGAAGCTCGGAGAAGCTTCAGGTACATTCATGATTAGTCTTCAATTATTAGATTTTTTGTGATAGTGCATGGGTATTGGATACCGATAGTACTTATCACATCTGTAATATGTTATAGATTCTGGTAAAGCCTAGGAAATTGGTGAGAGAAATACTGCATAATGATTTGTTTATGCTAGACACTGCTTTATATATCATGAATGCAAGTATGCCCAAAAGGAAACAAGATGAGGTAAATAGTGCATACTTGTGGCATTGTAGGCTAGGTCACATCCATGAGAGAAGGATCCAAAAGTTACTAAATGATAGATATCTAGATCTATTCGACTATGAGTCATATGCAACAAGCCTTGCATTCATGGAAAATTGACTAACTCTCCTTTTAGTGGAACTGAAGAGAGAGTCATTAAGTTGCTGGAACTCATTCATAGTGATGTATGTGGACCAATGTCAACTCATGTCATAGGTGGTTACTGCTACTTCATTACTTTTACTGATGATTTCTCAAGGTATGGACATGTGTACTTGATAAAGTACAAGTCCGAGGCCTTTGAGAAATTCAGAGAGTACAAGAATGAAGTAGAGAACCATACTGGAAAGAGTATCAAGACTCTTCGATCAGATCGAGGAGATGAGTACTTGAGTAAAGAGTTCACCTAATTTCTCAAGGACCATGGAATTTTATCCCAATGGACATATCTTTATATACCTCAGCTTAATGGTGCATTTGAAAGGAGGAATCGTACACTGTTAGACATGGTGTGGTTTATGATAAGTTTCGCTGACCTACCCATCTCATTTTGGGGATACGCCCTAGAGACCATAGCTTACCTTCTAAATAAAGTTCCAACTAAATCGATAGTATCTACACCATATGAGATATGGAAAGGGAAGAAGCCCGATCTTAAGGTTATTAAGATTTGGGGCTGCCCTGCCTACGTTAAAAAACACAACCCTGATAAGTTGGAATCGAGGATGGAGCAGTGCAAGTTCGTGGGATACTCCAAGGAAACTTGTGGGTATTATTTCTATCATCCCGAGGACCAAAAGGTATTTGTAGCCAAGAGAGCCATGTTCCTTGAGAAAGAGAACCTAGCTCAAGTACCAATCCATAGCCCGAGTCTGTTCAGGTACCTAGCACACAAGTTCCAACTTTACGTAGGTTTAACAAAGTATCCCATCCTTTTGATAGATATGTGAGATATATTAAAGGAAAGGATGTTGACAATATTGATCCTCAAACCTACGAGGAGGCTATTATGAGTATAGACTCTAGAAAGTTGCAAGAAGCCACGAATTCTGAGCTGGATTCCATGTACTTCAACAAGGTTTGGAACCTAGTTGATGCACCTAAGGGTATTGTACCCATCGATTGCAAGTGGATCTTCAAGAAGAAGATTAGAGTAGATGGAAAAGTAGAGACCTATAAATCCAAGCTAGTGGCTAAGGGGTATCTGTTAGGATCAAGAGCGCACTAAGAGAGGGGGTGAATTAATGCAGTGAAAAACTTTCACGATTTCAAAAACCTTGTTTTGATTAAAGCCGATTCAACTCAATTCGTTTCGGAAGGAATTTGAGCTTGAAGCCTAAAGTGAAAATGTAAGAGATGACTAAGGTGATTTGCAGTAGTGTAAATCACAAAAACGTAGATTTCGTAAAGTCTTCGTAGAAACCCAATCTCAGAAGATGTTTTACGTCAAAGCGAATGTAGACGTATTTAAAGCACAATAAGGAGAAGAGGCAATTTGCTATAAAGGAAAGATGCTTAAAGTAAATGCAAACCAAGATTTTAGAGTGGTTCGGTCAACGTGACCTACATCCACTATTGGCTTCCTCCTCCGACAAGGTCACCAACGTCCACTAGAGGCCTTCCTTCAATAGGCGAAGGCTAACCACCCTTTTACAGCTTTTCTCTTTTTGATGGGCTTAGGAGACAACCCTTACAAGTTTTACTCCTCTCTTGAATGATCTTAATACTTAGAAGAAAGAAGGAGGAGAACTCTAGCTTTTACAACACTTTAAGGCCTCAAAGACTCAAGATTAAAGCAAGTTTTTCGTTGCCCTTTCATGCAGGAAAGGGTGGGGTATTTATAGAACCCAACGAGTTAAAAAATGGAGCCTAAAAGTGTCCATTCTCGGATTTTCGGGGTCCTGGCGGTACCACCGCCATTACTAGGCGATACTACCGCCTGTCATCGGACACTGAGCGGTACTACCACCTTATAGTGCTCGAAGATCGAGCTTAGGCGGTACCACCGCCTGACAGGGGCGGTACCACCACTGGCAGCAATAATTGTCGGCGGTACCACCTCCTGACAAGGGCGGTACTACTGCCCAGAATCCCTGGGAGATCGAGTCTCCTAGGTGGTGCCACTACCGGCCAGGAATTCTGGGTCCAAATGGGCTATTCCATTCGGCCCAATTTGGGTCTATTAAGGGCCTAGTGGGCCCCTAATTAAGTTAGTGGATTACCTCCCAACCCTAACTTAATCTATACTCTAACTACGATAATTACAACATGATTACTACAATTCTATGTTCCGGTACGTCAATCGCTTCTTTTGGCGAGCATCCAGCGTACTTCTGGTGAACCCTCGACGATGCTCCGGCGGACTCTCAGCAAGCTCTTGGACTTCGCGACGATCTTCTTGGTGAGTTTTGACGAGCTTCTATGGCAAGCTCTTGGACTTCTCGGCTAGTTCCCGAAGAACTTCCGACGAATGTCCGGACTTCCGACGAACTCTCGTACTCCCAACGTGATCTTGATCTTGACTCTAGCACAATACCTGCTGCATGTCTTACTACCATCGTAGTTAATCCTGCACACTTTTCTCAGCATATAGATTAGATCAACAAATGATAATTGACTTCATCATCAAAATCAGAGATTCAACAATCTCTCTCTTTTTTATGATGACAATCAATTAATGACGGAGTTAACCTTAACTCCCCCTATCTATATGTTATATTTGAGAAAAGTCATTCTTGAATTCAAAGCCTTTTAATTCAAGAGACATATTGATAAGTTAAGTTTATTTAAACTTATCAATACACCCATCATGATTCCTATCATGATGTAACTTTCTGAAAATGATGCCACGGCATGATATCCATTTTCAAGTCTTATATTTCAAATATGAAGGATAACAATCATAGCAATTCATTCTACGACAAGATATCAATTTATAATATTTCAAATTAAGCTTTAGATATCTTATCATAATGTAAATATTTTCAGTGTAAAATTACATACATTTATCATCAATTTACTATATTTTTCTCCCCCTTTGTCATCAAAATGGAGAACGATTCAACAATATATGCAAGTGTGATAAAAATTCATGTCACACAAAAAATCATACCAATCATTTTTAAAGCATTCATGGTAGGGTATCATTCAAAAGTTATCACATTAAAGAGATAGTTTTCATTACTTCTTCCCTTTTCTTTATCATCAAAACTTTGCATGAAAGAGGAAAGTAAGGAGAAAAAGCCATTGAGAACCAACTTTGAATGAAGTTAAAAATGATAAGAGAGTTTCATTTCATTTTTCATTCAAAATGATAAAATCATGCTTTATTTTTCAGAAGGATCAACATATACATGTGAAATTAAATCCTTGCAAGTGTTCATCTCAAAAAAGTCTTCCTTCATTAAGAAGGAATTCATGTGATAGAATGATTACATCAAATCCATTTCTCAATAAAAATTCACAAAAGATAAGTCGATGCATTTGTTAAATAATTTCATATATCAAAAATCATTTAATGATGGAGCATGGATATGAAATAAATTTGATATGGCATAGGCTCATGAAAGCTCCATTCAAGAAATACATTAAATTCGGAAGTGAAATATAACAAAATCATGGATTCGGACAATGTTTTGTGAAAGCTTTTCAATTACAATCATGAAGGTAAACATGTTCATCATCATGGAAATTTTTAGCATCAAGGCACAAAATTTCCAACATCAAAGTAAACATATTATTGAGGCACACAATCTTATCATTATGTAAAATTCGTATCATAAAATTTTCAACACCAAATTTAAGTGAGTGATCAAAGAATCAAGAAAGTCCGAAAACGAAATTTATGAAATTCATGCATTCGGACAAATTAATATTTCTAACTCCACAAATGCTCACCAAATAATACATCAAGTCATAGATACCAATAGTTAAACATATCAAGGACTTGCAATGATCAAAGTAAGTGGCATTGTGATTATCAAAGTGAGTAGCATAAAAGGTTTACAACAACATAGTATTACAACATGACAAGAAGGAATTGTGTCCACATTTTCTAAATACACACATATGCTCATTCAGGTGGTGGAAAGTTAAAATGTCTAAACAATATGTCAAACTATCAGTGAATCTACTGCAGCTTAGATAGGATTTGATCTTGGCATTGTTCAAGTCGATCTTGTCTTTGTTTAAAGCGACCCATCCGAATCCCTATGTCTTCGATAGATGATGGAGGTGCTTGCTCTACTGGATGTGATTCCTTAAAGGGACTAGTTGGAGGAGATAGATTACCCCTAAAGATTGATGTTTCCGGTTCTGGTTCAGGTTGAGGGGGATCGGTTCTTCTAGGCATTCTAACCCACATACCATTTCTAAATATACATCTCATCTGTCGAAGTAGATTTTTATTTATGATGCTAAATCTATCTAGCTTTATTGTTGAATCTCGGATTTTGATGATGAAGTCAATTGTCATTTGGTTATCTAATCCGTATGTTGAGATAAGTGTTCAGGATTAACTACGATGGGAGTAAGACATGCAGTTGGTGTTACGTCGGAGTCAAGACCAAGATCACGTTGGGTGTTCGAGAGTTCGTCGGAAGTCCGAACGGTCATCAGAGGTTCTGAGGGAACAATCCGAGAAGTCTAGGAGCTTGCCAAAGAAGCTTATCAGAACTCGCCAAAAGGATCGTCACAAGTCCAAGAGTTTTCCGGGAGTCTGTTGGAGCATCGTCGAGGGTTCATCGGATGCTTGTCAGAAGTTCACCGGAAGAAGCGATTGACGCACTAGAACACGATCTTGATGTCTTAATTATCGTAGTTAGCATGTAGATTAAGTTAGGATTGAGAGGTGATCCCATTAATTTAATCTAGGGCCAATTGGGCCCTTGGTAGACCCAAATTGGATCGAATGGATCAGCCCATTCGGATCCAGAATTCCTGGCCGGTGGTGGCACCGCCTAGGAGACTCGGTCTCCCAGGAGTTCTAAGCAATAGTACCGCCCCTGTTAGGTGGTAGTACCGTGGGCAGTTATTACTGCCAGTGGTAGTATTGCTGGCAGTTATTACTGCCAGCGGTTGTATTGCTGGCAGTTATTACTGCCAGTGGTGGTACCGCACCTATCAGGCGGTGGTATCGCTTGGGCTTAGTCTCCGAGCGATGTCAAGCGGTAGTATAGCCCAAACTGAGCGGTAGTACCATTAAGTGATAGATGACAGGCGGTAGTACTGTCCAATTATGGCGGTGGTACCGTCAGAATCCTCGAAATCCAGGAATGGACACTTTTGAGCTCTAAATTCAAACTGATTGGGGCCTGTATAAACCCCACCCTTTCTGCATGAAAGTGTAACCAAAAGCTTGCTTTTATTTTGAGTATTTAAGAGCTTAAAAGTGTTGTAAAAGGCTAGAGTTCCTCTCCCTCTTTTCTTTCTAAGTCTTGATTATTCAAGAGAGGAGTGAAAACTTGTAAGGGTTGTTTCCTAAGCCCGTCAAAAGGAGAAAAGCTATAAAAGGGTGGTTGGCCTTCGCCTATTGAAGGAAGGCCTCTAGTGGACGTTGGTGACCTCATCAGAGGAGGAAGCCAAAAGTGGATGTAGGTCAAGCTTGATCGAACCACTCTAAATTTGGTTTGCATTTATATTCTGCTCTTTATCTTTACTACAAACTGCCTCCATTGCTTTACATCAACTATACTTTCGTTTGCTCTCAAGTTAACGATATTTCCGAAACGGTTTTCGTACAAAATCTTTTTGAACCAACGAAAGTTTTCACCCCCACCCCCACACCCCTCCTCTTAGTGCTCTTGATCCTAATAATTGGTATCAGAGCGGGTTCACTCTCAGTCGGATTAAAACCCAAGAGAGATGACATATGCCGGAAACCAAGAGGGTCACCCTATTACACATTCACCCATGTTCAATAGGACGGACTACACCTATTAGAAGACCCGAATGAGGATCTTTCTTATTTCCATGGATTTTGAACTTTGGAATATTGTTGAAAATGGATATTCAAAGTCTTCTCTTCCAATGATCAATTGGAATAAATTGGAGAATAAGACTTTCGCTCTAAATGCAAAGGTTATGAATGTCTTATTTTGTGCACTTGATAAAAACAAGTTCAATCGTGTTTCGATTTGTGAAACTACATTTAATATTTGGCATACACTCGAAGTGACTCACGAAGGCATGAGTAGAGTGAAAGAGTTAAAAATCAATCTTTTAGTACATTCTTATGAACTTTTTCAAATGAAACTGAGCGAGCCCATAGGTGCCATGTACACCCGTTTCACGGATGTCGTCAATGGTCAAAAAGGACTCGGTAAAAGTTTTTTAATTTTGAGCTCGTTAAAAAAATTCTAAGATCCCATCCAAAGAGTTGGGACCCTAAAATCACTGCTATTCGAGAGGCTAAAGATTTAAACAACTTCCCTCTTGAAGAATTAATCGGGTCATTAATGACCTACGAAATGACTTGCAAAGCTCATGAAAAGCATGAGGACACCCTTCCAAAGAACAGGAAGGATATGATGCTAGTCATAGGTGCCCAGCAAGCCAATCACGTGAGTGATGGCACGTGTGACTTGATACAGAATCTTTTTGCTTATTATATTTTGGCGTATATCACTTTATAACTATTGCATAAATGCATACATATATTGTAATGTCCTTGGATTTGTGCAATGGGAATCGGATCGTGACGAGATCACGATAATGAGATCGATTCACCTTTAAACACATATCCTAAATAATCCCGGTCATAGGTTACTCGAGAGGGACATCGTGATAACTGGATAGACTGGTGTGCTATATACCCGTCCATATGATGGATGCAGTTGGTCTCATAGCTGCTCGTGTAGGGACACTAGGGATACAGTGCAGGTGCTCATTGGAGAATGAGTTCACTGATTGATCCGCTTACGGAATGCTGGATGGTTGATGATGCCTTATTGTCAGACAACGATTCCGTAGTCCTAGTGGTGTATCTGATCCTTAGACTTGAGACACCAAGGATGTCCTGTATGAGTGCTCTACTCTTTGATACCAGACTTAAAGGTTTGGCTGTCCCAGATCTAGTACAGCTGGTCATTGGGAGTGGTAGTCGACCTTACGAGGGCTATTGAGTGTCGATAGAGGATCATCCACTCTTGGCATCATGAGAGGAATATCCCATGTGTTCTTGCTTAGACAAATCCCTGGCCAGGGTCATTCGGGTTGAGAGAGAAAGAGTTCTCCGGGAGAATCCGATTAGAGCGAGACTCGAGTAGAAATCGTATGGGTCTGACAACACCATGCTCGATATACAGTCTCTGGGATATTAGATGGATGAGGGATTATAGGTACACGGTAACTAAGGATAGACAGGTCCAATGGATTGGATTCCCTTGTATCGTCTGGGGACTACGGCGTAGTGGCCTAGTACTTCCGTAGTCGATGAGTCAAGTGAATTATTATAGAGATAATAATTCACTGAGTTAAAAAGAGTTCTGACAGGTATGACTCACGGCCAGCTCGATATTGGGCCTAGAGGGTCACACACATATGGTAGGCATTGCGATGAGTAGAGGTTCATATATGAGATATCCGACGGAGCCCTTGTCTTATTGGATGCAGATCCAATACCCACTAGGGAAGGACCCATTAGGGTTTAACAAGGGATCTCTATAAATAGGAGGGATTCAGAGCCTCATAGGCTGTGGATCACCGCTAGAGGACGCTTGACCTCCTTCACTCTCTCCTAAGGATCTACAAGGAAACAGGGATATACGATCTCCCTAGGTAACACAATATACTCTATACGCAGTTTTTTAAGTTTCGCGAATTTTGAGCATCAATCTTCGCACGACGACGAACATCTTTTTGGGAATTGGGGATTTTGTTTTCTTGTTTTTCCGCTGCGCTTGTGATGTCGCCCCCTTGATTTCCCAACAGTGGTATCAGAGCCAGGTTGTTCGTGCGAATGATTGGTTTTGAACTGCGTGTGTTGTGTTTAGGAAGAATATTGACATCAAAATCGTTGACGCAAAAGCGAGAAAGGGCAGCAGTTGCTGCCCTCGATCTGCGTGCGTGAAGCGCAGCCGAAGGCGGGCAGCACAAGGGCTGCGTCTGCAGCAGCCGGCCGGCGACCTGCTTGCAGCAGGCTTGCTGCCGGCGGGGCTGGCAGCCCACGGGCAGAGGCGCCGCTGCCCTGCGGCGCCTGCCGCCGTAGGGAAGTGGCGCCTGCCGCCGTAGGGCAGCGGAGTCTGCCGCCGCTTGCAGCGACGCTTGCCGCCGCTGCTCCCGCGGGCGAAACCCCCCTCCATAGGGGCGGTCGCCCGGCGGGACAGCACCGCCTGCGGAGGCAGCGGCGCCCAAAGGGGGCGCCCACCCTCAGCGGCATCGCCGCCAGCGGGCGTGCCCCCTGCAGGCGAGGGCAGTGCCCTCGCCCCGCCGCACAAGCCGCCGCCAGCGGGGTGGCAGCGGCGATGGCAGCGAAAGGGGGAAAGGGCATTAGGGTTTTCTGGGAAAAAAATAGTTTTGCCCCTCGGAATTTGAGAAATTCCTGTTTCTGTCTTTTGTCCAAATTACGAAAATACCCCTATAAATTTAGAAATTCCCTACAGGTCCCTGATTTCAGAAAATATTAATTAATTAAAAGGTTTAGTTGATTATTATTTTTATTATAATCTAGTAGTCCTACATGATGATGATTATTTATAGATGTGATATATGATGTGTGGACGGATGATCATGGACCGTGTGATGTATGTACTTGTGATTATTATTATTATTGAGGTTTACGAGCCTCCATTATATTTCTCGTTTATTGTCAGGCCTGCGTGCCTATGATTAAGTTGTAATCACATGAGGAGGCGCAGCGGGAGCGTGGAAGCAATAGTAGGACCCACGAAACGGACGATCGCGATGCATGAAGATGCATCAAAATGTCGACGGAACCGACAAGGACGAGATGGACGATCACAGGGCATGGAGATGCACCATTGCACACATAGATCTTGATGTGAGTGATTAGGCCTACTGGCTCGGGCCTAATCATATTAGGTTGTGGTCCATGATCATCTAGTGTAATTGATTATACACATACTAGATAAGTATATATATTTGCATGCGATGTAGATATATATTAAATATGTATATGTGTGACATGTCATATTAGGAGACCAAATCTTAGAAACATCTCTCGATAATATTAAGTCGGTAAACGTGAGGCAATTAGATTGACCCACGTGGCCTTCCATCGTTATAAGTAGTAACCGATTCCCGGTGTAGGTTGAGTTGGTCGAGTCCCTCGAGACTCACCTATATCGCGATTCGCTATCTTGCTTACGATATAGAGATGTCACCGGTGACCTGAGGGCATGGTATACTTGGTCGAGTCCCTCGAGGATATATCATCAAATCAGACTCATCTTGTAACGAAGGTGTTGACTTAACCGAGCATCATGGTTGGTCAAGTCCCTCGAGGCCATGGTGATTCGGAGGCCGAACAGGACGGGAATCACAAGGAGTTGTGATCGGCAAGAGTTGCCTACCTTTTAGGCTTAGTGTGATTGGTCGAGTCCCTCGAGGTTACACTAAGACGCTGATTGGATCCTGATCCCCACTAGAAGTCTGCCGGAGACTTCCGTTTCACGTGCTGAGGGTGTCGCGTGACTCGTTAGTAAAATAGTGGGAGCATATTAAGATAGAAGTCCATATCTTGATAGTTTATTTCTTGCAAAATCTGCATGTTATTCATTTCTACTGCATCTTTATTTTCAGAAAATGTCGTTTTTAAATCCCTTACGTGGCATACTTGATGTCAACTGCCTCACTGGTCCAAATTATACGGATTGGCTCCGTAACTTGAGAATTGTTCTCACAGCGGAGAAAATCATGTACGTCCTTTATACAGTGATGCCTACGCCCGAAGAAGGCGCAAGCGAGGATGAGATCGCTCGCTACGTGAAGTACATTGATGACTCCACTCTTGCTCAGTGCTATATGTTGGGCTCTATGACTCCTGAGTTACAGAGACAACATGAAAAGATGGATGCCAGATCCATTCTCCTATATGTCCGCAAATTATTTGAGGAACAGGGAAGGACTCAGCGATATGAGATATCCAAGAGCTTCTTCCACGCTAGGATGACTGAGGGGACACCGGTTCAGAACCATGTCCTAAAGATGATTGAGTGGATAGAGAAACTCACAGGTCTAGGAATGGTCCTAGAGGATAACTTGTGTGTGGACATTGTGCTTCAGTCCCTACTAGATTCCTTTTCACAGTTCATAATGAATTTTAATATGAACAAGCTTGAGGTGACTCTCCCAAAGCTCCTCAATATGTTGAGGGAGGCAGAGAGTACTATTAAGAAAGAGAAGCCAGTTCTCTATACTGGTGAGACCAAAAAGAAAAGGAAAGCCGAAAGGTCCCTTAAGAAGGGAAAGGGCAAGAGCAGACCAGGTAAAGCAAAGGTTGCTAAGAAAGACCCAACAAAGGACAAAGGCCAGTGCTTCCACTGTGGTAAAGATGGGCACTGGAAGAGAAACTGCAAAGAGTACCTTGCAGAAAAGGCGAAACAAGAAGCTTGGTGAAGCTTCAGGTACATTCATGATCAATCTCCAATTGTTAGATTTTTGTGATAGTGCATTGGTATTGGATACCAATATTGCTTATCACATCTACAATTTATTGTAAATTCTAGCAAAGCCGAGGGGAGATTGACGAGAGGAATATTGTATAAAGGTTTGTTTATGCAAGACACTACTCCACATATCATGAATGTAAGTGTCTAAGAGAAAACGAGAGGAGGTGAACAGTGTATACCTATGGCATTGTAGGCTAGGTCATATCCATGAGGGAATGATTCAAAAGTTGCTAAATGATGGATATCTAGATCCATTTGACTATATGTCATATGCAACTTACGAGCCTTGCCTTCGTGGAAAACAGACCAACTCTCCATTTAGTGGAACTGGAGAGAGAGCCACTCAGCTATTGGAACTCATACATAGTGATGTATGTGGACCCATGTCAACCCATGCCATTGGAGGTTACTCCTACTTCATTACATTTACTAATGATTTCTCAAGGTATGGATATGTGTACTTAATGAAGTACAAGTCCGAGGCTTTTGAGAAATTCAGAGAGTATAAGAATGAGGTGGAGAACCAGACTGGAAAGAGTATCAAAACTCTTCGATCAAATCGAGGAGGTGAGTATTTAAGTACAGAGTTTACTCAGTTCCTCAAGGACCATGGGATATTATCCCAATGGACACCTCCTTATACATCTCAGCCCAATGTTGTCTCTGAAATGAGAAATCGTACGTTATTAGATATGGTACGGTCCATGATGAGTTTCGCTGACCTACCCATCTCATTCTGGGGATATGCCCTAGAAACCGCAGCTTACCTTCTGAACAGAGTTCCAACTAAGTCGGTAGTGTCTACACCATATGAGATATGGAAAGGGAAGAAGCATGATCTTAAGGTTGTTAAGATTTGGGGCTGCCCTACCCACGTTAAAAGACACAACCCCGATAAGTTAGAATCAAGGACAAAGCGATGCAAATTTGTGGGATACCCCAAGGAAACTTGTGGGTATTATTTCTATCATCTCGAGGACCAACAGGTCTTTGTAGCTAAGAGAGCAGTGTTCCTTGAGAAGGAACACATTTTTGGTGGAGATAGTGGGAGAATGATAGAGTTGAGCGAGGTTGGAGAACCAAGCTCAAGCACCACTCTACAGCCCGAGTCTGTTTAGGTACCTAATACACAAGTTTCAACTTTACGCAGGTCTGATAGAGTATCCCATCCTCCTGAGAGATATGTGGGACATATTAGAGGAGATGATGTTGAGGATATTGATCCTCGGACCTACGAGGAGGCTATTATGAGTATAGACTCCGGGAAGTGGCAAGAAGCCATGAATTCTAAGATGGATTCTATGTACTCCAATAAGGTTGGAACCTAGTTGATGCGCCCGAAGGTATTGTACCCATTGGTTGCAAGTGGATCTTTAAGAAAAAGATCGGAGTAGTTGGAAAGGTAGAGACCTATAAAGCAAGGCTAGTGGCTAAGGGGTATCGTCAAAGGCAAGGTGTTGACTATGACGAAACCTTCTCACCCGTAGCAATGCTAAAATCCCTCAGAATTCTATTGGCTATTGCAGCATACTATGATTATGAGATCTGGCAGATGGATGTGAAAACCGCATTCCTCAATGGGAACCCCGAGGAGGAGGTGTATATGATGCAACCTGAGGGATTCGTGTCCAAGAACTGCCCAGATAAGGTGTGTAGGTTGCTTAGATCCATTTATGGACTAAAGCAAGCTTCCCGAAGTTGGAACATAAGATTTGATGAGGCAATCAGATCTTATGACTTCGTTAAGAACAAAGATGAGCTTTGTGTGTACAAGAAGGTAAGTGGGAGCGCTATCACCTTTTTGGTGTTATATGTGGATGACATCCTCATCATTGGGAACGACGTAGGAATGCTATCCACAGTAAAGGCTTGGTTATCTAGACATTTCTCCATGAAGGACTTAGGGGAAGCATCCTATATCTTGGGGATTAGAATCTATAGAGATAGATCTAAGAGGATGCTTGGCTTGTCCCAGTCCAGGTACATAGAAACCATTGTCAAAAGGTTTGACATGGAAAATTCCAAGAGAGGTCTCAAACCGATGAGACATGGGATATCGCTTTCTACGAGTATGTCCCCAAAGACTCCAGAAAAAAGGGCAAACATGAATATGATACCTTATGCCTCAGCAATAGGGTCTATCATGTATGTCATGCTATGTACTAGGCCTGATATAGCGCATGCTCTGAGTGTCACGAGCAGGTATCAGGCGGATACAAGCTTGGAGCATTGGAAAGCAGTAAAGTGTATCCTTAAGTACTTGAGAAGGACTAAGGATCTTTTACTAGTATATGGAGGTAATAGCCTTAAGGTTGAAGGCTACACTAACTCAAGTTTTCAGTCTGATGTCGATGATAGCAAGTCGAATTCAGGGTATGTGTATGTTGGAAAATCATGGGGGCGACATCATATGCGCAGCGGAAGAACAAGAAAACAAAATCCCCGATTCCCAAAAAGATGTTCGTCGTCATGCGAAGATTGGAGCGCAAAATTCCGCGAAACATGAAACTGCGTATAGAGTAGATTGTGTTACCTAGGGAGATCGTATATCCCTGTTTCCTTGCAGATCCTTAGGAGAGGGTAAAGGAGGTCAAGCGTCCTCCTCTCTAGCGGTGATCCACACAGTAGGGTTGCGACGACGCTCCTCAAAACTCCAGGCCTAATCTGAGGTGGAGAGGAAGAGGAGAATAGGAAAGGCAAGCAAAGGCTCTAGCCTATGAGGCACTGAATCCCTCCTATTTATAGAGGTCCCCTGTCAAACCCTAATGGGTCCTCCCCTAGTGGGTATTGGATCTGCATCCAATAAGACAAGGGCTCCGTCGGATATCTCATATCCGAACCTCTACTCATCGCAATCCCTACCATATGTGTGTGACCCTCTAGGCCCAATATCGAGTTGGCCGTGAGTCATACCTGTCAGAACTCCTTCTAACTCAGTGAATTATTATCTCTGTAATAATTCACTCGACTCATCGACTACGGACGTACTAGGCCACTATGCCGTAGTCCCCAGACCGTATATCTCAGTGAATGCATGAGATACTAGGCCACTCAGTGAATTATTATCTCTGTAAGGGAACCCGGGTCTCATCAGAAGTGTTCTGAGGAGGTTCCAGCTTATCAGAGAGATCGTAACCCGAGGAGATGTAGCAGTGAAAAGAGTTCCATCCGAAGATAACATTGTAGATCCACTGACAAAGTCGTTGTCTCATTTTGTCTTTGAGCGTCACAGGGGTCTGATGGGGATCAGACACATAGGTGATTGGCTTTAGGTCAAGTGGGAGATTACTAGTCATAGGTGCCCAGCAAGCCAATCACGTGAGTGATGGCACGTGTGACTTGATACAGAATCTTTTTGCTTATTATATTTTGGCGTATATCACTTTATAACTATTGCATAAATGCATACATATATTGTGATGTCCTTAGATTTGTGTAATAGGAATCGGATCGTGATGAGATCACGATAATGAGATCGATTCACCTTTAAACACATATCCTAAATAATCCCGGTCATAGGTTACTCGAGAGGGACATCGTGATAACCGGATAGACTGGTGTGCTGTATACCTGTCCATATGATGGATGCAGCTGGTCTCATAGCTGCTCGTGTAGGGACACTAGGGATACAATACAGGTGCTCATTGGAGAATGAGTTCACCGATTGATCCGCTTACGGAATGCTGGATGGTTGATGATGCCTTATTGTCAGACAGCGATTCCGTAGTCCTAGTGGTGTATTTGGTCCTTAGACTTGAGATACCACAGATGTCCTGTATGAGTGCTCCACTCTTTGATACCAGACTTATAGGTTTGGTTGTCCCAGATCTAGTACAACTGGTCATTGGGAGTGGTAGTCGACCTTACGAGGGCTATTGAGTGTCGATAGAGGATCATCCACTCTCGGCATCATGAGAGGAATATCCCATGTGTTCTTGCTCAGATAAATCCCTGGCCAGAGTCATTCGGGTTGAGAGAGAAAGAGTTCTCCGGGAGAATCCGATTAGAGCGAGACTCGAGTAGAAACCGTATGAGTCTGACAACACCATGCTCGATATATGGTCTCTGGGATATTAGATGGATGAGGGATTATAGGTACACGGTAACTGAGGACAGACAGGTCCAATGGATTGGATTCCCTTGTATCGTTTGGGGACTACGGCGTAGTGGCCTAGTACTTCCGTAGTCGATGAGTCAAGTGAATTATTATAGAGATAATAATTCACTGAGTTAGAAGGAGTTCTGATAGGTATGTCTCACGGCCAGCTCGATATTGGGCCTAGAGGGTCACACACATATGGTAGGCATTGCGATGAGTAGAGGTTCATATATGAGATATCGTCTTATTGGATGCAGATCCAATACCCACTAGGGGAGGACCCATTAGGGTTTGACAGGGGATCTCTATAAATAGGAGGGATTCAGAGCCTCATAGGCTAGAGTCTTTGCTTGCCTTTCCTATTCTCCTCTCCCTCTCCACCTCGGAGCGTCGTCGCAACCCTGCTGTGTGGATCACCGCTAGAGAGGAGGACGCTTGACGTCCTTCACCCTCTCCTAAGGATCTGCGAGGAAACATGGATATACGATCTCCCTAGGTAACATAATATACTCTATAGGCAGTTTTTTAAGTTTCACGGATTTTGAGCACCAATCTTCGCACGACGACGAACATCTTTTTGGGAATCGGGGATTTTGTTTTCTTGTTCTTCCGTTGCGCATGTGATGTCGCCCCCATGATTTCCCAACATATGACACTTAGAACTCCAGAAGTCTACTTGAGAGAAAACTCAATTGATGAGGTCTTTGACGATGATTTGGCAATTCTAACAAGGAAATTTTAAAAATTTATTACAAGAAATAAATTTAAAAATGACACTAAAAATAAATTTAAACTCAAAAAGGATCAAGCTATTTGCTATGAATGCAAGAAGCCGAGACACTATAAAAGTTGTTAGGATCGAGAGCACTAAGAGGGGGGGGTGAATTAGTGCAGCGGAAATCTTTCAGCGATTAAAAACGAAAGCTGCGTTCGTTCGATAAAAACTATTTTGATGCAAAAGCCGATTCTAAGATTACTTATGATTAAGTGCAGTTTACGTCTAAACACAGTTTGCGTCTAAGCACAGTTTACCCAGTTTGTGTCTAAATGCAGTTTGCGTCTAAATGCAGATTGCGTCTAAGCGTAGTTTGCATCTAAGCGCAGTTTGCGTCTAAGCGCAGATTGCGTCTAAGCGCAGTTTGCGTCTAAACACAGTTTGCGTCTAAGCGCAGTTTACGTCTAAGCTCAGATTCGGAAAGATCTGAACTTAGACACTCGTTCATAAAAGCGCAGAAGATAGTTTGCAGTTATAAGTAGAATCAAAACGTAAATGTAAACTGCAATGTAAAGATCGTACGAAAACACCGATTTACGTCTGAATGCAGATTCGGAAAGATCAGAACTTAGAAACTTGTTCGTAAAAGCGCAGAGAGCAGTAGCTATGTAGGAGGTTTGCAGTAATGATAAAGTGCTCAAAATAAAAGCAAACCAGAGATTTAGAGTGGTTCGGTCAGTCTTGACCTTCTCCACTTTTGACTTCCTCCACCGACGAGGTCACCGACGTCAACTAGAGGCCTTCCTTCAATAGGCGAAGGCCAACTGCCCTTTTACAGTTTCACTACTTTTGACGGGCTCAGGAGACAACCCTTACAGAACCTTTCTCTCCTCTCTTTACAACTCAAGACTTGAAGAACAGAAAGAGGAGAACTTTTGGACTTTACACAAATTTGAGCTCTTAGAATCACAGAAAAGATCAAGAATTCGGTGTAGGTCTGTATCTTTTCAGTGCTGAATGGGTGGGGTATTTATAGGCCCCAACCTAGTTCAAATTTGGAGCTCAAAACGATCAAATCCCGGAATTCCGGGATCAGGCGGTTGCACCTCCTGACTGGAGAGGTTGCACCGCCTGGCAGAGCTCGAAGACTGAGCATCTGGGCGGTGCTACCTCTGTTAGGGGCGGTTGCACCTCTCTGCTAGAGCTCGAAGACCGAGCTCAGGCAGTTGCACCGCCTGACTGGAGAGGTTGCACCGCTTGGCAGAGCTCGAAACTTGAGCTCTGGCGGTGCTACCTCCTGACAGAGGAGGTTGCACCGCTCAATCTCGCTTGGAGACTGAGCCCTGGGCGGTTGCACCTCTTGGCTGGTGCGGTTGCACCGCCCAGTCTCACTGGGAGACATAGCCTAGGCGGTGCTACCGCCCTGCCTGGGTGGTTGCACCTCCCACAGCAACCTGGGTCCGAATGGGTTGAACCATTCGACCTAATTTGAGTTCTTCAGGGGCCCAATTGCCCCAGGATTAAGCTAATGGGATCACCTCCCATTCTTAACTTAATCAAAGTGCTAACTACGATTATTTCCTAAGACATATTCTGCAGCTTGCTTCGGTGCGTCACTCGCTTCTTCCGGCGAGTTTCCGGTGAACTTCCGTCGATCATCCGATGAACCCTCGGTGATGCTCCTGCGGACTTCCGGCAAACTCCTGGACTGCGACGATCCACTTGGCAAGTTCCGACGAGCTCCTTTGGCAAGCTTCTGGACTTCTCGGATTTGTTCCCGCAGAACCTCCGACGATTGTCCGAACTTCCGTCGAGCTCTCGAACTCCCAACGTAATCATTGTCATGACTCCGGCGCAACTCCTGCTGCATGTCTTACTTTCATCGTAGTTAATCCTGCACACTTAAAACAAAAACTTCGATCGAGACAATTAATCCTAAGCAATTAACCAAGTTGTCCGGCATGTCATTGGTCCCTCGACGCTTTGTCCGATTCTTCGGCGCATCGTCCTTTCCTGCAGCCTATTGCCCAATCGGCCAGTTGACTCTGCAACTCCGATATCCTTGGCACAATACCCGCTCTTCTTGGCCCGATGCCCGAGTCCACGGCCCGAAGCCTTCTGTCGATACGTCGACCGATCCACCGGCCCGACGTCCAATCTTCTGACATGTTCCTCCAGCACAACATGATTTTCCTGCTTTAATTGTCTCATCCTGATCGAAGTATCCTGCGTTACTCAAAATGCAGATTAAATTATAAACATATATCTAGTGGTTTCTGTTGAATCTCGGATTTTGATGATAAGTCAATTGTCATTTGTTGTCTAATCTATGTGTTGAGATAAGTGTGCAGGATTGACTACGATGAAAGATAGACAAGCAGCAGGAGTTGCGCCGGAGTCAAGTTCATGATCACGTTGGGAGTTCGAGAGTTCGACGGAAGTTCGGACGGTCGTCGGAGGTTCTGCGAGAACAGATCCGAGAAGTCCAGAAGCTTGCCAAGCGAAGCTCGTCGGAACTTGCCAAGTGGATCGTCGCAAAGTCCAGGAGTTTGCCGGAAGTCCGCAGGAGCATCACCGAGGGTTCATCGGATGATCGACGGAAGTTCGCCGGAAACTCGCCGGAAGAAGCGATTGACGCACCGAAGCAAAGCTGCAGAAATTGTCCTAGATTTAATCGTAGTTAGCACGTTGATTAAGTTGGAAAATGGGAGGTGATCCCTTTGGCTTAATCTTGGGGCAATTGGGCCCCTGAAAGACTGAAATTGGGCCGAATGGAACTAACCATTCGGACCCTGATTGCACCAGGAGGTGCAATCGCCTAGGCCAGGAGGTGGCACCGCCTGGGCTAAGCCTCCCAGCGAGACTGGGCGGTGCAACCTCCCCAGCCGGGAGGTGGAACCGCCTGAGCTCAGTCTTCGAGCAAGACTGGGCGGTGCAACCTCCCTGACAGAGAGGTGGCACCGCCTGAGCTCAGTCTTCGAGCAAGACTGGGCGGTGCAACCTCCCTGACAGAGAGGTGGCACCGCCTGAGCTCGGTCTTCGAGCTCTGCCAGGCGGTGCAACCTCTCCAGTCAAGAGGTGCAACCGCCTGATCCCGGAATTCCGGGATTTGATCGTTTTGAGCTCGAAATTTGAATTGGGTTGGGGCCTATAAATACCCCACCCATTCAGCACTGAAGAGAGATAGACCTACACCGAAATCTTGATCTTTTCTGTGATTCTAAGAGCTCAAAAGTGTTGTAAAGCCTTTAAGTCTCCTCCTTCTGTTCTTCAAGTTCTTGAGTTGTAAAGTGAGGAGAGAAAGGTCTGTAAAGGTTGTCTCCTGAGCCTGTCAAAAGGAGAGAAACTGTAAAAGGGCAGTTGGCCTTCGCCTATTGAAGGAAGGCCTCTAGTTGACGTCGGTGACCTCGTCGGTGGAGGAAGCCAAAAGTGGAGTAGGTCAAGACTGACCGAACCACTCTAAATCTCTGGTTTGCGTTTATTTTGAGCACTTTATCATTACTGCAAACCTCCTTCATAACTACTGCTTTCTGCGCTTTTACGAACAAGTTCTAAGTGCTGTTCTTTCAGAATCTGCATTCAGACGTAAATCAGTGTTTTCATACATTACAGTTTACGTTTACGTTTTGATTCTGCAAAACTATCTTCTGCGTCTTCACGAACAAGTTTCTAAGTGCTGATCTTTCCAAATCTGTTTTCAGACGTAAACCAGTGTTTTCGTGCGATATTTACATTGCAGTTTACGTTTACGCCTTGATTCTGCAAAACTGTCTTCTGCGCTTTTACGAACGAGTTTCAAAGTTCAGATCCCTTTGAAACTGCGTCTAGACGTAAAATTGCGTTTAGACGTAAAACTGTCCAAACTGTGTTTATACGTTTTAGACGTAAACTGAGTTTAGACGTAAATCTGAGTTTAGACGTAAATCTGCGTTTAGACGTAAATCTGCGTTTAGACGTAAATCTGCGTTTAGACGTAAAATTACGTTTTAGACGTAAACTGAGTTTGGACGTAAATCTGCGTTTAGACATAAATCTGCGTTTAGACGTAAATCTGCGTTTAGACGTAAAACTGCGTTTAGACGCAAACTGCATTTAAACGTAAATTGTGTTTAGACGTAAACTACGTTTAGACGTAAACTGCACTTAATCATAAGTTATCTTTGAATCGGCTTTTGCTTCAAAACTGATTTTTATCGAACGAACACAGCTTTTGTTTTTAATCGCCAAAAGATTTCCGCTGCACTAATTCACCCCCCCCCCTCTTAGTGCTCTCGATCCTAACAATTGGTATCAGAGCAAGGTTAACTCTCTAACGGATTAAAACCCAAAGAGAAATGGCATATGCCGGAAACCAAGAGGGGCATTCTATTACTCGTCCACCCATGTTCAGTGGGACGGACTACACCTACTGGAAGACCCGAATGAGGGTCTTTCTTATTTCTATGGATTTTGAACTGTGGAACCTTGTCGAAAACGGTTTTTCAAAGTCTTCTCTTCCAATGATCGATTGGAATGAATTGGAGAAGAAGGCTTTCGCTCTTAATGCAAAGGCTATGAATGCCTTATTTTGTGCACTTGACAAAAACGAGTTCAACCGTGTTTCAACTTGTGAAACTGCATTTGATATTTGGCACACACTCGAAGTGACCCATGAGGGCACAAGTAGAGTAAAAGAGTCAAAAATCAATTTGCTGTTACATTCTTTCGAACTTTTTCGGATGAAACCGAGTGAAACCATTGGCGACATGTTTACCCGTTTCACGGATGTCATTAACGGTCTAAAAGGACTCGGAAAGAGCTTTTCGGATTTTGAGCTTGTTAATAAGATACTAAGATCCCTTCCTAAGAGTTGGGATCCTAAAGTCACGGCTATTCAAGAGGCAAAAGATCTGCGAAATTTCCCTCTTGAAGAATTAATCGGGTCATTAATGACCTACGAAATGACTTGTAAAGCTCATGAAGAGCAAGAAGACATCCTTACAAAGAACAGGAAGGATATGGCACTCAAAACTTCTGAAGATCACTTGAGAGAAAACTCAAGTGATGAGGACTGTGACGACGACTTGGCACTTCTAACTAGAAAATTTAAAAAATTCATTAAAAGAAACAAGTTTAAGAATGATACTAAAAATAAACTTGAACCCAAGAAGGATCAAGTTATTTGCTATAAGTGCAAAAAGCCGGGACACTACAAGAGTGATTGTCCCCAAGCCAAAAAGAGAACAACAAAGAAGAAAGCACTCAAAGCAACATGGGATGATTCGAGCGCATCTGAGGAAGAGGAGTCCAACACCGAGCAAGTTGCTCATTACGCCTTAATGGCTATCGGAGAGGAGGTAACGAATTCATTAAATGCTGATTTATCTTTTGATGAATTATTAAATGCTTTCAATGACTTATTTGACGAATGCAAGAGTATCAGTAGAAAATATAAATTGCTGAAAAAGGTGCATGATAGTCTTACTTGTGAGTTTGACAAGTTAAAAGTTGAAAGTCATGATAGTTTAAATTCATGTACCAAATGTCATGATTTAGAAACTTTCCAAAAAGAAAACCTGCTACTCAAGGATACCTTGAAGAAATTCGAGGTTGGTAGCAAGTCATTAAACATGATCCTTACAAATAAGGGTCACGTTCCCAAAAGAAGTGGAATTGGATTCGTGAGAAGTTCTCACCAAAATCCAACCACCTTCATAAAAGGCTTCATCTTACATGTTCAACATCAAAACAAATGCAACTTTTGTAGCAAATTTGGACACAAGACACATTGTTGTCCATTCAAGAAAATAAGTCCAAACAAATTGATTTGGGTTCCTAAAGGAACCATGACAAATTCTATGCAACATGATAGAAAATATAGATCTATTTGTGAGGCACCCAAAAGCAAATAGGTTCCTAAAAATCATCCCTTCCTATAAAAACATTAAAATTTTAGGCCGGAGCAAGAAATAATATTCTGCTCCTTGACTCTCGATAGTCATAAACCAAGAGTCAAAAAGGAACTCGTAACGCTTAAGTAACAAGTGGAAGTTATGAAATCACAAATACGATTTGGATACAACCTTATGATATCCAAATTCACATATCCCCTTGATCTTCGAATCCATCAACAATATCATCTACGAATTAATTCTTGTATCATGAAGAAACTAAATATGTCATGATCTTAAAAGGGATACCAAACAAACTATCAACATACGTATGACATATGCATGGCAAAGGCTCCCTGATCAAATCACATTAGGTGCTCACTAGCTGCAGGCGGTGGCACCTCTCCAGCCAGAGGTGGCACCTCCAGCTACCACAGGTTGCCAGCGGTTGCACCGCTCCAGCCAGAGGTGCAACCGCCCGCAACTCTGCCTTTTTAACCCACGCTAGGGCCGGCGGTGAAACCGACCCCAACTCACTCCCATTCCCTCCTCTACTCCTTCAAGTCTCCTCCATCCTCATTTCACTCCTCTAAGCTTTCCAAATACCTCCCATTTCGGAGCAAAACATCAAGAATCCTTCCTTCTCTTGAAGATTTCACCAAGGTACTCTCTAAGAAGCCCTTAAATTCTGTTTTGTTCTTCATTTACTCTGGCTCATCATCATCCCTCAAAACAGCAGTTGTTATGGGATCTAGAAGATCCTCAAGGGACAAGGGAAAGAGGAGATTAGTAGAAGAGTTTGATTTCACTCTTTTCGATTCAAAATACCATGCTGAAAAATTTCCCTCTTTCGAACTTAGATGTATCAATAAGGGAAAATACGTAGATCTAAATGAACTAAGAGACTTAGAGACTATCCAATGGTTTGCAAACCTAGATCTACTTCCGATCTTGCAGATTAACGAACCCATCTATCCTAGGCTAGTTAGATTATTTTACAATAACATACAAATAGATGATGAAGAAAGGATGTCCACCTATCTTTTAGGATAACACATCTCAATCACTGATAGATTCATTTGTGATATGATAGGCATACCCATAAAAAGCATAGGACTTTACTTTAGAGGATCATGGGATGATGAAAGTATTGGAACATCCTATGTTGAAGCCTTAGGAACAATCTTTGCCAATCCTAACATAGCATTAGTTCCTAAAAGTTGTGAACATCTATTGCCTTTGAACACTAAGATACTCCATCATATCATGACTAGTATAATTCTTCCTAAACAATACCATCATGATGAAATAAGTCACTTAGAATTAGGAACTATGTACTTAATCATGAAGGGACATGACATCTGTCTTGGTTATCTTATTCAACAAAACATGTTAGAATTATCTAAGAAAGATATTATGCTCCCATATGGTGGTATAATCACTAGAATAATAAAAGCTTACGACATTCTAATACCACCAGAAGAAGAAGTAATGAAAGTAGATCGATTCAGCATAATAAACAAAAATCTACTTCACCGGCTAAGATGTTACTATAGAAACGGTAACTGGGTTAGAATCCCTAGAAGGACTGATCACCCTCAACCTGAACCAGAACCGGAAACACCAGTATTTAGGGGTACCCAATCTCCTTCGATCCTTCCCTTTGCGGAAACATATCCAGTTGAGCAAACTCATACATCCATCGAAGAAATTGGGATTCGTATGGATCGATTCGAACAGAGACAAGAACGGATGGAACAACGACAAGATCAAATCCTATCTAAGCTGCAGCAAATTCATAGTCAATTTGACTCCTTGTTTAGGCACTTTAATTTTCCACCTCATCAATGAACTTGTTGAACACCTGTTGTTGTTGTAAACTTCTTATGTTACTTCTGATGTAAACATCTATCGTGATAAACTTATATCTTGCGCCTTGTGGTAAAAGTTATCTCAGATTTTTATGGTATCATTACTGTTTGGTATGTGATGTGTCCAAATTAAGAATGTTGTGCTTTGAAACTAAAAAGTTTTGAAAACCTTGTGCTTTGATTTCATAAGAAGAGAATTAGGAATGTTGATATGTCCGAATAGATAAACTTGCTAACATTATTTTTCGGACTATATTGCATCACTTGATTGCCATGTTTCTATGTGAAAATCTGCAACAAAATCTTGTCCGAATGCATCTTATTTATTCGAATGCTATAAAACAGATTTTCTCGTACACTTTCATGAATAAATTTGATGAAGTGATATGTATGTACTCCAAAATTCCTCTATAAGCTTTTAAAGCAATCTTTATAAAGGGGGAAGAAGTTTTTAAAGCAATCTACGTAAAAATTCCTATATAAGCTTCCTAATGTTTATTTTCCTGGTATCATAATTACTATGCTTTTTGTTGATGACAAAGGGGGAGAAATATATGAATTGATAAACACTGCTATGATTATGCCATCCTTGCATCATCAAGAAATATATGAACATATGAACATGTGCTGAAGTTTGCATTATGCCCTAAATTGACCATGTGAAGAAAATGCAAAACTTGCTAGAATACTTCAAATGTGTGCATCATGTAATAGTGTTTCACAGCTTTATATGATAATGTTTAAACTACATGATGAATAGTTATAAACACAATCATGCAAACTTGTTGATGTATGTCAAGCCTTGACATCATCTTTGAAGAGATACATCATGATGAGTATCATGATGGGAGTATTGATAAGTTTAACTGATCTAACTTATCAATACGTCACTTGAATTCTTAGGTCTTGAATTCAAGATTGACTTATCTCAACTATGGCATATAGACAGGGGGAGTTAAGGATAACTCAATTATCAATTGATTGTCATCATCAAAAAGGGGGAGATTGTTGAATCTCGGATTTTGATGATGAAGTCAATTGTCATTTATTATCTAATCTATGTGTTGAGATAAGTGTGCAGGATTATCTACGATGAAAGTTAGACAAGCAGCAGGAGTTGCGCCGGAGTCAAGTTCATCATCACAATGGAAGTTCGAGAGTTCGACGGAAGTTCGGACGGTCGTCGGAGGTTCTGCGAGAACAGATCCGAGAAGTCCAAAAGCTTGCCAAGCGAAGCTCGTCGGAACTTGCCAAGTGGATCGTCGCAAAGTCCAGGAGTTTGCCGGAAGTCCGCAGGAGCATCACCGAGGGTTCATCGGATGATCGACGGAAGTTCGCCGTAAACTCGCCGGAAGAAGCGATTGACGCACCGAAGCAAAGCTGCAGAAATTGTCTTAGATTTAATCGTAGTTAGCACGTTGATTAAGTTGAAAAATGGGAGGTGATCCCTTTGGCTTAATCTTGGGGCAATTGGGCCCCTGAAAGACTGAAATTGGGCCGAATGGAACTAACCATTCGGACCCTGATTGCACCAGGAGGTGCAACCGCCTAGGCCAGGAGGTGGCACCGCCTGGGCTAAGCCTCCCAGCGAGACTGGGCGGTGCAAACTCCCCAGCCGGGAGGTGGAACCGCCTGAGCTCAGTCTTCGAGCAAGACTGGGAGGTGCAACCTCCCTGACAGAGAGGTGGCACCGCCTGAGCTCAGTCTTCGAGCAAGACTGGGCGGTGCAACCTCCCTGACAGAGAGGTGGCACCGCCTGAGCTCGGTCTTCGAGCTCTGCCAGGCGGTGCAACCTCTCCAGTCAAGAGGTGCAACCGCCTGATCCCGGAATTCCGGGATTTGATCGTTTTGAGCTCGAAATTTGAATTGGGTTGGGGCCTATAAATACCCCACCCATTCAGCACTGAAGAGAGATAGACCTACACTGAAATCTTGATCTTTTCTGTGATTCTAAGAGCTCAAAAGTGTTGTAAAGCCTTTAAGTCTCCTCCTTCTGTTCTTCAAGTTCTTGAGTTATAAAGTGAGGAGAGAAAGTCTGTAAAGGTTGTCTCCTGAGCCTGTCAAAAGGAGAGAAACTGTAAAAGGGCAGTTGGCCTTCGCCTATTGAAGGAAGGCCTCTAGTTGACGTCGGTGACCTCGTCGGTGGAGGAAGCCAAAAGTGGAGTAGGTCAAGACTGACCGAACCACTCTAAATCTCTGGTTTGCGTTTATTTTGAGCACTTTATCATTACTGCAAACCTCCTTCATAACTATTGCTTTCTGCGCTTTTACGAACAAGTTCTAAGTGCTGTTCTTTCAGAATCTGCATTCAGACGTAAATCGGTGTTTTCATACATTACAGTTTACGTTTACGTTTTGATTCTGCAAAACTGTCTTCTGCGTCTTCACGAACAAGTTTCTAAGTACTGATATTTCCAAATCTGTTTTCAGACGTAAACCAGTGTTTTCGTGTGATATTTACATTGCAGTTTACGTTTACGCCTTGATTCTGCAAAACTGTCTTCTGCGCTTTTACGAACGAGTTTCTAAGTTCAAATCCCTTTGAAACTGCGTCTAGACGTAAAATTGCGTTTAGACGTAAAACTGTCCAAACTATGTTTAGACGTTTTAGACGTAAACTGAGTTTTGACGTAAATCTGAGTTTAGACGTAAATCTGCGTTTAGACGTAAATCTGCGTTTAGACGTAAAACTGCGTTTTAGACGTAAACTGAGTTTGGACGTAAATCTGCGTTTAGACGTAAATCTGCGTTTAGACGTAAATCTGCGTTTAGACGTAAAACTGCGTTTAGACGCAAACTGCATTTAAACGTAAATTGTGTTTAGACGTAAACTACGTTTAGACGTAAACTGCACTTAATCATAAGTTATCTTAGAATCGGCTTTTGCTTCAAAACTGATTTTTATCGAACGAACGCAGCTTTTGTTTTTAATCGCCAAAAGATTTCCGCTGCACTAATTCACCCCCCCCCTCTTAGTGCTCTCGATCCTAACAGGAACATCCTATATTGAAGCCTTAGGAACAATCTTTGCCAATCCTAACATAGCATTGGTTCCTAAAAGTTGTGAACATCTACTGCCTTTGAACACTAAGATACTTCATCATATCATGACTAGTATAATTCTTCCTAAACAATACCATCATGATGAAATAAGTCAATTAGAATTAGGAACTATGTACTTAATCATGAAGGGACATGACATCTGTCTTGGTTATCTTATTCAACAAAACATGTTAGAATTATCTAAGAAAGATATGATGCTCCCATATGGTGGTATAATCACTAGAATAATAAAAGCTTACGACATTCTAATACCACCAGAAGAAGAAGCAATGAAAGTAGATCGATTCAGCATAATAAACAAAACTCTACTTCACCGGCTAAGATGTTACTATAGAAACGGTAACTGGGTTAGAATCCCTAGAAGGATTGATCACCCTCAACCTGAACCAGAACCGGAAACACCAGTATTTAGGGGTACCCAATCTCCTTCGATCCTTCCCTTTGCGGAAACATATCCAGTTGAGCAAACTCATACATCCATCGAAGAAATTGGGATTCGTATGGATCGATTCGAACAGAGACAAGAACGGATGGAACAACGACAAGATCAAATCCTATCTAAGCTGCAGCAAATTCATAGTCAATTTGACTCCTTGTTTAGGCACTTTAATTTTCCACCTCATCAATGAACTTGTTGAACATCTGTTGTTGTTGTAAACTTCTTATGTTACTCACTTCTGATGTGCTGGCTGTAAACATCTATCTTGCGCCTTGTGGTAAAAGTTATCTCAGATTTTTATGGTATCATTACTGTTTGGTATGTGATGTGCCCAAATTAAGAATGTTGTGCTTTGAAACTAAAAGTTTTGAAAACCTTGTGCCTTGATTTCATTCGAAGAGAATTAGGAATGTTGATGTGTCCGAATAGATAAATTTGTTAAAATTATTTTTCGGACTATATTGAATGATCAAATCACTTAATTGCCATGTTTCTATGATTATATGTGAAAATCTGCAACAAAATCTTGTCCGAATGCATCTTATTCGAATGCTATAAAACAGATTTTCTCGTACACTTTCATGAAAAATAAGTTTCCGAAATAGATTTGATGAAGTGATTCATGTGTATGTATTCCATCCTGCAAAATCTTTACATAGACAATGGATTATAACAAAAAGGGGAAGAAGTATTTAAAGCAATCTATGTAAAATTTCTCTATAAGCCTGCTATTATTATAATTACTATGCTTTTTGTTGATGACAAAGGGGGAGATATATGAATTGATAAACACTGCCATGATTAGAAATACTATGAGTGATGCTATAAACACACTGCTATGATTATGCCATCCTTGCATCACCAAGAGATATATGAACATATGCTAAAGTTTGCATTATGTTTGCATTATGCCCTGAGTTGATATCTTATCATGTGAAGAAAATGCAAAACTTGCTAGAATATTTCAAATGTGTGCATCATGTAATAGTGCTTCACAGCTTTATATGATAATGTTCAAACTACATGATGAATAGTTACAAACACAATCATACAAACTTGATGATGTATGTCAAGCCTTGACATCATCTTTGAAGAGATACATCATGATGAGTATCATGATGGGAGTATTGATAAGTTTAACTGATCTAACTTATCAATACGTCACTTGAATTCTTAGGTCTTGAATTCAAGGTTGACTTATCTCAACTATGGCATATAGATAGGGGGAGTTAAGGATAACTCCATTATCAATTGATTGTCATCATTAAAAAGGGGGAGATTGTTGAATCTCGGATTTTGATGATGAAGTCAATTGTCATTTGTTATCTAATCTATGTATTGAGATAAGTGTGCAGGATTAACTACGATGAAAGATAGACAAGCAGCAGGAGTTGCGCCGGAGTCAAGTTCATGATCACGTTGGGAGTTCGAGAGTTCGACGGAAGTTCGGACGGTCGTCGGAGGTTCTGCGAGAACAGATCCGAGAAGTCCAGAAGCTTGCCAAGCGAAGCTCGTCGAAACTCGCCAAGTGGATCGTCGCAAAGTCCAGGAGTTTGCCGGAAGTCCGCAGGAGCATCACCGAGGGTTCATCGAATGATCGACGGAAGTTCGCCGGAAACTCGCCGGAAGAAGCGATTGACGCACCGAAGCAAAGCTGCAGAAATTGTCTTAGATCTAATCGTAGTTAGCACATTGATTAAGTTGGAAAATGGGAGGTGATCCCTTTGGCTTAATCTTGGGGCAATTGGGCCCCTGAAAGACTGAAATTGGGCCGAATGGAACTAACCATTCGGACCCTGATTGCACCAGGAGGTGCAATCGCCTAGGCCAGGAGGTGGCACCGCCTGGGCTAAGCCTCCCAGCGAGACTGGGCGGTGCAACCTCCCCAGCCGGGAGGTGGAACCGCCTGAGCTCAGTCTTCGAGCTAGACTGGGCGGTGCAACCTCCCTGACACTTTCATACATTCGGACAGGGTTTTACTAGAGATATTCAATTACAATCATGAAGGTAAAACATGCTTATTATCATGAAAATTTTTGTATTCAAGCACATAATTTCCAACATGTAATCATGGCAAGTAATTGTGTAAAATCATTATTGCAATCAAGTGATCTGATCATTCAATCAAAAAAGTCCGAAAAATAATTTTAACTCGTTTAATCATTCGGACATATTTTTGCCATAGTTTTTCAAATATAATCATGAAGATAAGGCATGCTCATCATCATGGTAGTATGATAGCAAGTTTACCAAATACAAGCTAGCAAAAAATTTCTACATTTTAAGGCCCGCAAGCTACCAATTTTGAGATGTTCAAGAAAGCAACTCTTGCTTCTTGAAATATAAGTTTTGCTAGATGTGCAAGTTAACTTTTTGCTTCTTGAGATAGGCAAGATAGTATTCCTTGGTGATGTTCAATATAGCTAAGTTCTACATCATGCAAGCTAGTGAATTTTATAACATTTTAGAACATGCATAATCACCAAAGCATCATAAATTTTAATGATGTGCAAAATTACAAATTTTGCATGATTGCATTTGTGTGTCTTGAGATTTGCAAGATAGCACTTCTTGGTGATGTTCAAGATAGCAATTTCTTCTCTTTTGAGAAGTGCAATTTGCTTTCTTCTTGAATTGTGCAAGCTAGCTATCTCCCCTTTTGTCATTGTCAAAAAGAAGGGAAAAACCCTTTACATCAATTTTTAAATCATGACAAAGGTTAGTATCAATCTCATTTGTGCATCATTATATTTTCAAATTAAAACATGCACATTTTCAAAACATATAAACTCATTATTATATGCATGATTCCAAATCATCATTTATATTATTTCAATCATTGTTTCACTCATCAGTATAGCTTATCATGCATAATATGTAAAACCATCTAACATGATATAAACATTTATTTATTTAATTTTTTTAAGCATTCATGATACACATCATACATTATTATAATAAAAAGCATATGCATCATTCCAAATCATAAATATTTCAAATCATCATGGTATTAATTTGTCACATTGCATCCTACCATGCATGATCGAAGCTTCTCATTTGCATACATCAAAATAAATTCTTGAATATCTCATGCATTCATATCATCACTTGAGGAATATTGAAAAAGAAATAATTGGGTGATGAGATAAATATTTCATTAATACAAAGAATTGCATAAAAATCATATCATGAATACAAGGAATACAAGTCACAATCATTCAAGAGAAAAATCAAGATCATGATTTTGATAAAACTCATTTCAAATTTAAATCATCAAAATAATTTTTATGGCTCACAAAATTTATAACATAAATAGATTCATGATTTCATTGATAATATATTTTATCCCTTTTTTAAGTGTTTCATTTTAAGTGATCGATTTCATGTTAGCATGCCTTTTCATTTATGAAAACATGCATCAATTTTTTAAAGCCACTGTTATTATCATGAAAATCGATAATCAAGAATCATCATACATAAAAAATATATACTCATTAATCATAACTTCAAATTAAGCATGATTTCATATACTCAAAATCGTGAAATAACAATGGAAATCAACATGATACACATTATTACTTCTCAACCACATATAGCATGATTTCATAAGGTATTTTTAATCACAATCATTTTGTTTATCATAAACATGCAATTTTCATGATTATTTTCAAAATTACTAGAATGATAAGCATGATTCCTAATTGTTTGTATTTTCATTATAAAATTATTAAACATGTGATTTTCAAGAAAATTAAATAAAAAAAAATGCTTTAAGCATCATGTAATTTCAAAGTAAATTAAAGGCATTTTGATTACCTCAGCGTCGAATGGCGTAAAGGCGTAGTTTGCCACCTCGCCTTTGTTGATTTTCTCCTCGTCTTCGAAGGAGCTCGATTCATCCCAATTTTTGTTCTTCTTCTTGCGTTCAAAGCAAGTAGTTCCGTTCTTTTTACTTTTTAATTTTTGTTTCATTTGTAGTTTAAGTTCACCATCACTTGAGCTTATGCTCGAGTGGTCTTCAAATGTTCTATGTCCCAAATCCTTCCTGTTCTTTGGAAGGTAGTTCTAAAGTTCTTCACGTGCATTGCACGTCATTTCATATGTGATCAATGAACCAATTAGTTCTTCAAGTGGAAATTGGTTCCAGTTTTTCGATTCTTGAATAGCAGTTACTTTTGAATCCCAAGTTTTAGAAAGTGAGCGCAAAACTTTGTTAACGAGTTCAAAATCTGAAAAGCTTTTACCAAGTGATTTTAAACCATTGACGACATCCGTAAAACGGGTGTACATGTCAACAACGGTTTCGCTTGGTTTCATATGAAAAAGCTCGAAATCATGCAGTAAAATATTAACTTTCGAGTCATTGACTCTACTAGTTCCCTCGTGCGTGATTTTAAGAGTGCGCCAAATATCGAAAGCCGTTTCGCACAAAGAAACCCGATTGAACTCATTTTTGTCCAAAGCGCAAAATAAGGCATTCATAGCCTTTGCGTTTAATAAAAAATACTTCTTCTCTAAATCCGACCATTTGTTCATCGGTTTAGAGGGAAGTTGAAAATCGTTATCAACGATATTCCATAAATCCAAATTCAAAGAAATCAAGAAAACTCTCATTCGAGTTTTCCAATAAGTGTAGTCCAATCTGTTAAACAACGGTGGACGAAAGACCGAAAAGCCCTCTTGAAAGCTATGAAGAGTCATTTCTCTCGGGGGTAAATCCAAAATGAGAAAAACCCCGCTCTGATACCAATTGTTAGGATCGAGAGCACTAAGAGGGGGGGGGGGGTGAATTAGTGCAGCGGAAATCTTTCAGCGATTAAAAACAAAAGTTGCGTTCGTTCGATAAAAACTATTTTGATACAAAAGCCGATTCTAAGATTACTTATGATTAAGTGCAGTTTACGTCTAAACACAGTTTGCATCTAAGCACAGTTTACGCAGTTTGCATCTAAATGCAGTTTGCGTCTAAATGCAGTTTGCGTCTAAATGCAGATTGCGTCTAAGCGCAGATTGCGTCTAAGCGCAGTTTGCATCTAAACACAGTTTGCGTCTAAGCGCAGTTTACGCCTAAGCTCAGATTCGGAAAGATCTGAACTTAGACACTCGTTTGTAAAAGCGCAGAAGACAGTTTGCAGTTATAAGTAGAATCAAAACGTAAATGTAAACTGCAATGTAAAGATCGTACGAAAACACCGATTTACATCTGAATGCAGATTCGGAAAGATCAGAACTTAGAAACTTGTTCGTAAAAGCGCAGAGAGCAGTAGCTATGTAGGAGGTTTGCAGTAATGATAAAGTGCTCAAAATAAAAGCAAACCAGAGATTTAGAGTGGTTCGGTCAGTCTTGACCTACTCCACTTTTGGCTTCCTCCACCGACGAGGTCACCGACGTCAACTAGAGGCCTTCCTTCAATAGGCGAAGGCCAACTGCCCTTCTACAGTTTCACTCCTTTTGACGGGCTCAGGAGACAACACTTACATAACCTTTCTCTCCTCTCTTTACAACTCAAGACTTGAAGAACAGAAAGAGGAGAACTTTTGGACTTTACACAAATTTGAGCTCTTAGAATCACAGAAAAGATCAAGAATTCGGTGTAGGTCTGTATCTTTTCAGTGCTGAATGGGTGGGGTATTTATAGGCCCCAACCCAGGTCAAATTTGGAGCTCAAAACGATCAAATCCTGGAATTCCGGGATCAGGCGGTTGCACCTCCTGACTGGAGAGGTTGCACCGCCAGGCAGAGCTCGAAGACTGAGCCTCTAGGCGGTGCTACCTCTGTCAGGGGCGGTTTCACCTCTCTGCCAGAGCTCGAAGACCGAGCTCAGGCGGTTGCACCGCCTGATTGGAGAGGTTGCACCGCCTAGCAGAGCTCGAAACTTGAGCTCTGGCGGTGCTACCTCCTGACAGAGGAGGTTGCACCGCTCAGTCTCGCTCGGAGACTAAGCCCTCGGCGGTTGCACCTCTTGGCTGGGGCGGTTGCACCGCCCAGTCTCGCTGGGAGACATAGCCTGGGCGGTGCTACCTCCCTGCCTGGGCGGTTGCACCTCCCACAGCAACCTGGGTCCGAATGGGTTGAACCATTCGACCCAATTTGAGTTCTTCAGGGGCCCAATTGCCCCAGGGTTAAGCTAATGGGATCACCTCCCATTCTTAACTTAATCAAAGTGCTAACTACGATTATTTCCTAAGACATATTCTACAGCTTGCATCGGTGCGTCACTCGCTTCTTCCGGCGAGTTTCCGGCGAACTTCCGTCGATCATCCGATGAACCCTCGGTGATGCTCCTGCGGACTTCCGGCAAACTCCTGGACTGCGACGATCCACTTGGCAAGTTCCGACGAGCTCCTTTGGCAAGCTTCTGGACTTCTCGGATTTGTTCCCGCAGAACCTCCGACGACTGTCCGAACTTCCGTCGAGCTCTCGAACTCCCAACGTGATCATTGTCATGACTCCGGCGCAACTCCTGCTGCATGTCTTACTTTCATCGTAGTTAATCCTGCACACTTAAAACAAAAACTTCGATCGAGACAATTAATCCTAAGCAATTAACCAAGTTGTCCGGCATGTCATTGGTCCCTCGACGCTTCGTACGATTCTTCGGCGCATTGTTCTTTCCTGCAGCCTACTGCCAAATCGGCCAGTTGACTCTACAACTCCGATATCCTTGGCACAATACCCGCTCTTCTTGGCCCGATGCCCGAGTCCACGGCCCGAAGCCTTCTGTCGATACGTCGACCGATCCACCGGCCCGACGTCCAATCTTCTGACATGTTCCTCCAGCACAACATGATTTTCCTGCTTTAATTGTCTCATCCTGATCGAAGTATCTTGCGTTACTCAAAACGCAGATTAAATCATAAACATATATCAAGTGGTTTCATCATCAAAATACGAGATTCAACAATCTCCCCCGTTTTGATGATGACAACCACTTGATGACGGAGTTAACCTTAACTCCCGAAGTTTAAACAAACTCCCCCTATCAATATGCCATATTGATAGAAACTCTTAGATTCAAAAATCTAAGCAACATGTCATCATAAACGGAGTTAACCTTAACTCCCAGAGTTTAAACAAACTCCTCCTATCAATATGCCATATTGATAGAAACTCTTGGATTCAAAAATCCAAGCAACATGTCATGTCATCAACATACTTCTCTCCCTTTGTCATCAATAAAAAGGAGAAGTACCACAATCAAGTGTTTGTGATGTAAGTTTAACTCATTGCATAAAAAACATAATATCTATTGTTACCATCATGCAAGTTTGCTATTATTAAATGGTAAGATATCAATATGTAAAATTGCGATTCAAGTTTTTGATAACTTAACATGATATGACATTCATAGCACCTATTCATATGAATGCTGCTTTTGATATCTCATCATAATATGGCATTCATGACATCTATTCATATTCTTCAAATATGGCACTCATAGTATCAATTTATATATTTCTCCCCCTTTGTCATCTACAACAAGGAGAACGATATAAGCAAATTTTAAATATAAGTGCGATGCCATAAGTTGGTTCATGTCATTTTCCAACAGTGAGTGATAGGATACCAATTATGCAAACATCTCGAGGAAAACATGACATAGAGATAGCTTTTATTGCTTCTTCCTTTTTATTTGTTATCTTTTTACATGAAGGAGGAAAGCCATATGTGAAGTTCAAATCGATAAGATGTTAAAGCACACTTCATTTTTGCAAGGATTAAGATATGTAAGTGAGTCAAATCCTTATATATCTTCCTTTTATAAGAGGGAATCATCAAATATGTTTCTCGAAAAATATTTTTCAAATGATAAGTGCATTTGCTAGATGATTCCATATGTCAAAAATCAATGATGTGAATTAAACTTGATATGACATATGCTTGTTTAGTTCGGAAGAGGATAATGTATCAAGAAAATCCAATTGTTAGGATCAAGAAAATCCGAAAATGAAATTTGACACTTTCATACATTCGGACAGGGTTTTACTAGAGATATTCAATTACAATCATGAAGGTAAAACATGCTTATTATCATGGAAATTTTTGTATTCAAGCACATAATTTCCAACATGTAATCATGGCAAGTAATTGTGTAAAATCATTATTGCAATCAAGTGATCTGATCATTCAATCAAAAAAGTCCGAAAAATAATTTTAACTCGTTTAATCATTCGGACATATTTTTGCCATAGTTTTTCAAATATAATCATGAAGATAAGGCATGCTCATCATCATGGTAGTATGATAGCAAGTTTACCAAATACAAGCTAGCAAAAAATTTCTACATTTTAAGGCCCGCAAGCTACCAATTTTGAGATGTTCAAGAAAGCAACTCTTGCTTCTTGAAATATAAGTTTTGCTAGATGTGCAAGTTAACTTTTTGCATCTTGAGATAGGCGAGATAGTATTCCTTGGTGATGTTCAATATAGCTAAGTTCTACATCATGCAAGCTAGTGAATTTTATAACATTTTAGAACATGCATAATCACCACAGCATCATAAATTTTAATGATGTGCAAAATTACAAATTTTGCACGATTGCATTTGTGTGTCTTGAGATTTGCAAGATAGCACTTCTTGGTGATGTTCAAGATAGCAATTTCTTCTCTTTTGAGAAGTGCAATTTGCTTTCTTCTTGAATTGTGCAAGCTAGCTATCTCCCCTTTTGTCATTGTCAAAAAGAAGGAAAAAACCCTTTACATCAATTTTTAAATCATGACAAAGGTTAGCATCAATCTAATTTGTGCATCATTATATTTTCAAATTAAAACATGCACATTTTCAAAACATATAAACTTATTATTATATGCATGATTCCAAATCATCATTTATATTATTTCAATCATTGTTTCAGTCATCAGTATAGCTTATCATGCATAATATGTAAAACCATCTAACATGATATAAACATTTATTTATTTAATTTTTTTAAGCATTCATGATACACATCATACATTATCATAATAAAAAGCATATGCATCATTCCAAATCATAAATATTTCAAATCATCATGGTATTAATTTGTCACATTGCATCCTACCATGCATGATCGAAGCTTCTCATTTGCATACATCAAAATAAATTCATGAATATCTCATTCATTCATATCATCACTTGAGGAATATTGAAAAAGAAATAATTGGGTGATGAGATAAATATTTCATGAATACAAAGAATTGCATAAAAATCATATCATGAATACAAGGAATACAAGTCACAATCATTCAGGAGAAAAATCAAGATCATGATTTTGATAAAACTCATTTCAAATTTAAATCATCAAAATCATTTTTATGGCTCACAAAATTTATAACATAAATAGATTCATGATTTCATTGATAATATATTTTATCCCTTTTTTAAGTGTTTCATTTTAAGTGATCGATTTCATGTTAGCATGCCTTTTCATTTATGAAAACATGCATCAATTTTTTAAAGCCACTGTTATTATCATGAAAATCGATAATCAAGAATCATCATACATAAAAAATATATACTCATTAATCATAACTTCAAATTAAGCATGATTTCATATACTCAAAATCGAGAAATAACAATGGAAATCAACATGATACACATTATTACTTCTCAACCACATATAGCATGATTTCATAAGGTATTTTTAATCACAATCATTTTGTTTATCATAAACATGCAATTTTCATGATTATTTTCAAAATTACTAGAATGATAAGCATGATTCCTAATTGTTTGTATTTTCATTATAAAATTATTAAACATGTGATTTTCAAGAAAATTAAATTAAAAAAAAATGCTTTACGCATCATGTAATTTCAAAGTAAATTAAAGGCATTTTGATTACCTCAGCGTCGAAAGGCGTAAAGGCGTAGTTTGCCACCTCGCCTTTGTTGATTTTCTCCTCGTCTTCGGAGGAGCTCGATTCATCCCAATTTTTGTTCTTCTTCTTGCGTTCAAAGCAAGTAGTTCCGTTCTTTTTACTTTTTAATTTTTGTTTCATTTGTAGTTTAAGTTCACCATCACTTGAGCTTATGCTCGAGTGGTCTTCAAATGTTCTATGTCCCAAATCCTTCCTGTTCTTTGGAAGGTAGTTCTAAAGTTCTTCACGTGCATTGCACGTCATTTCATATGTGATCAATGAACCAATTAGTTCTTCAAGTGGAAATTGGTTCAAGTTTTTCGATTCTTGAATAGCAGTTACTTTTGAATCCCAAGGTTTAGAAAGTGAGCGCAAAACTTTGTTAACGAGTTCAAAATCTGAAAAGCTTTTACCAAGTGATTTTAAACCATTGACGACATCCGTAAAATGGGTGTACGTGTCAACAACGGTTTCGCTTAGTTTCATATGAAAAAGCTCAAAATCATGCAGTAAAATATTAACTTTCGAGTCTTTGACTCTACTAGTTCCCTCGTGCGTGATTTCAAGAGTGCACCAAATATCGAAAGCCGTTTCGCAAAAGAAACCCGATTGAACTCATTTTTGTCCAAAGCGCAAAATAAGGCATTCATAGCCTTTGCGTTTAAAGAAAAATACCTCTTCTCTAAATCCGACCATTTGTTCATCGGTTTAGAGGGAAGTTGAAAATCGTTTTCAACGATATTCCATAAATCCAAATTTAAAGAAATCAAGAAAACTCTCATTCGAGTTTTCCAATAAGTGTAGTCCAATCCGTTAAACAACGGTGGAAGAAAGATCGAAAAGCCCTTTTGAAAGCTATGAAGAGTCATTTCTCTCGGGTGTAAATCCGAAATGAGAAAAACCCCGCTCTGATACCAATTGTTAGGATCGAGAGCACTAAGAGGGGGGGGGTGAATTAGTGCAGCGGAAATCTTTCAGCGATTAAAAACGAAAGTTGCATTCGTTCGATAAAAACTATTTTGATGCAAAAGCCGATTCTAAGATTACTTATGATTAAGTGCAGTTTACGTCTAAACACAGTTTGCGTCTAAGCACAGTTTACGCAGTTTGCATCTAAATGCAGTTTGCATCTAAATGCAGTTTGCGTCTAAATGCAGATTGTGTCTAAGCGCAGTTTGCATCTAAGCGCAGTTTGCGTCTAAGCGCAGATTGCGTCTAAGCACAGTTTGCGTCTAAACACAGTTTGCGTCTAAGCGCAGTTTACGTCTAAGCTCAGATTCGGAAAGATCTGAACTTAGACACTCGTTTGTAAAAGCGCAGAAGACAGTTTGCAGTTATAAGTAGAATCAAAACGTAAATGTAAACTGCAATGTAAAGATCGTACGAAAACACCGATTTACGTCTGAATGCAGATTCGGAAAGATCAGAACTTAGAAACTTGTTCGTAAAAGCGCAGAGAGCAGTAGCTATGTAGGAGGTTTGCAGTAATGATAAAGTGCTCAAAATAAAAGCAAACCAGAGATTTAGAGTGGTTCGGTCAGTCTTGACCTACTCCACTTTTGGCTTTCTCCACCGACGAGGTCACCGATGTCAACTAGAGGCCTTCCTTGAATAGGCGAAGGCCAACTGCCCTTCTACAGTTTCACTCCTTTTGCGGGCTCATGAGACAACCCTTACAGAACCTTTCTCTCCTCTCTTTACAACTCAAGACTTGAAGAACAGAAAGAGGAGAATTTTTGGACTTTACACAAATTTGAGCTCTTAGAATCACAGAAAAGATCAAGAATTCGGTGTAGGTCTGTATCTTTTCAGTGCTGAATGGGTGGGGTATTTATAGGCCCCAACCCAGTTCAAATTTGGAGCTCAAAACGATCAAATCCCGGAATTCCGGGATCAGGCGGTTGCACCTCCTGACTGGAGAGGTTGCACCGCCTGGCAGAGCTCGAAGACTGAGCCTCTGGGCGGTGCTACCTCTGTCAGGGGCGGTTTCACCTCTCTGCCAGAGCTCGAAGACCGAGCTCAGGCGGTTGCACCGCCTGACTGGAGAGGTTGCACCGCTTGGCAGAGCTCGAAACTTGAGCTCTAGCGGTGCTACCTCCTGACAGAGGAGGTTGCACCGCTCAGTCTCGCTCGGAGACTGAGCCCTGGGCGGTTGCACCTCTTGGCTGGGGCGGTTGCACCGCCCAGTCTCGCTGGGAGACATAGCCTGGGCGGTTGCACCTCCCACAGCAACCTGGGTCCGAATGGGTTGAACCATTCGACCCAATTTGAGTTCTTCAGGGGCCCAATTGCCCCAGGATTAAGCTAATGGGATCACCTCCCATTCTTAACTTAATCAAAGTGCTAACTACGATTATTTCCTAAGACATATTCTGCAGCTTGCTTCGGTGCGTCACTCGCTTCTTCCGGCGAGTTTCCGGCGAACTTCCGTCGATCATCCGATGAACCCTCGGTGATGCTCCTGCGGACTTCCGGCAAACTCCTGGACTGCGACGATCCACTTGGCAAGTTCCGACGAGCTCCTTTGGCAAGCTTCTGGACTTCTCGGATTTGTTCCCGCAGAACCTCCGACGACTGTCCGAACTTCCGTCGAGCTCTCGAACTCCCAACGTGATCATTGTCATGACTCCGACGCAACTCCTGCTACATGTGTTACTTTCATCGTAGTTAATCCTGCGCACTTAAAACAAAAACTTCGATCGAGACAATTAATCCTAAGCAATTAACCAAGTTGTCCGGCATGTTATTGGTCCCTCGACGCTTCGTCCGATTCTTCGTCGCATTGTCCTTTCCTACAGCCTATTGCCCAATCGGCCAGTTGACTCTGCAACTCCGATATCGTTGGCACAATACCCGCTCTTCTTGGTCCGATGCCCGAGTCCACGGCCCGAAGCCTTCTGTCGATACGTCGACCGATCCACCGGCCCGACGTCCAATCTTCTGACATGTTCCTCCAGCACAACATGATTTTCCTGCTTTAATTGTCTCATCCTGATCGAAGTATCCTGCGTTACTCAAAACGCAGATTAAATCATAAACATATATCAAGTGATTTCATCATCAAAATACGAGATTCAACAATCTCCCCCTTTTTGATGATGACAACCACTTGATGACGGAGTTAACCTTAACTCCCGAAGTTTAAACAAACTCCCCCTATCAATATGCCATATTGATAGAAACTCTTAGATTCAAAAATCTAAGCAACATGTCATCGTAAACGGAGTTAACCTTAACTCCCAGAGTTTAAACAAACTCCCCCTATCAATATGCCATATTGATAGAAACTCTTGGATTCAAAAATCCAAGCAACATGTCATGTCATCAACATACTTCTCTCCCTTTGTCATCAATAAAAAGGAGAAGTACCACAATCAAGTGTTTGTGATGTAAGTTTAACTCATTGCATGAAAAACATAATATCTATTGTTACCATCATGCAAGTTTGCTATTATTAAATGGTAAGATATCAATATGTAAAATTGCGATTCAAGTTTTTGATATCTTAACATGATATGACATTCATAGCACCTATTCATATGAATGCTGCTTTTGATATCTCATCATAATATGGCATTCATGACATCTATTCATATTCTTCAAATATGGCACTCATAGTATCAATTTATATATTTCTCCCCCTTTGTCATCTACAACAAGGAGAACGATATAAGCAAATTTTAAATATAAGTGCGATGCCATAAGTTGGTTCATGTCATTTTCCAACAGTGAGTGATAGGATACCAATTATGCAAACATCTCGAGGAAAACATGACATAGAGATAGCTTTTATTGCTTCTTCCTTTTTATTTGTTATCTTTTTACATGAAGGAGGAAAGCCATATGTGAAGTTCAAATCGATAAGATGTTAAAGCACACTTCATTTTTGCAAAGATTAAGATATGTAAGTGAGTCAAATCCTTGTATATCTTCCTTTTATAAGAGGGAATCATCAAATATGTTTCTCGAAAAATATTTTTCACATGATAAGTGCATTTGCTAGATGATTCCATATGTCAAAAATCAATGATGTGAATTAAACTTGATATGACATATGCTTGTTAAGTTCGGAAGAGGATAATGTATCAAGAAAATCCAATTGTTAGGATCAAGAAAATCCGAAAATGAAATTTGACACTTTCATACATTCGGACAGGGTTTTACTAGAGATATTCAATTACAATCATGAAGGTAAAACATGCTTATTATCATGGAAATTTTTGTATTCAAGCACATAATTTCCAACATGTAATCATGGCAAGTAATTGTGTAAAATCATTATTGCAATCAAGTGATCTGATCATTCAATAAAAAAAGTCCGAAAAATAATTTTAACTCGTTTAATCATTCGGATATATTTTTGCCATAGTTTTTCAAATATAATCATGAAGATAAGGCATGCCCATCATCATGGTAGTATGATAGCAAGTTTACCAAATACAAGCTAGCAAAAAAATTCTATATTTTAAGGCCTGCAAGCTAGCAATTTTGAGATGTTTAAGAAAGCAACTCTTGCTTCTTGAAATATAAGTTTTGCTAGATGTGCAAGTTAACTTTTTGCTTCTTGAGATAGGCAAGATAGTATTCCTTGGTGATGTTCAATATAGCTAAGTTCTACATCATGCAAGCTAGTGAATTTTATAACATTTTAGAACATGCATAATCACCAAAGCATCATAAATTTTAATGATGTGCAAAATTACAAATTTTGCATGATTGCATTTGTGTGTCTTGAGATTTGCAAGATAGCACTTCTTGGTGATGTTCAAGATAGCAATTTCTTCTCTTTTGAGAAGTGCAATTTGCTTTCTTCTTGAATTGTGCAAGCTAGCTATCTCCCCTTTTGTCATTGTCAAAAAGAAGGGAAAAACCCTTTACATCAATTTTTAAATCATGGCAAAGGTTAGTATCAATCTCATTTGTGCATCATTATATTTTCAAATTAAAACATGCACATTTTCAAAACATATAAACTCATTATTATATGCATGATTCCAAATCATCATTTATATTATTTCAGTCATTGTTTCACTCATCAGTATAGCTTATCATGCATAATATGTAAAACCATCTAACATGATATAAACATTTATTTATTTAATTTTTTTAAGCATTCATGATACACATCATACATTATCATAATAAAAAGCATATGCATCATTCCAAATCATAAATATTTCAAATCATCATGGTATTAATTTGTCACATTTCATCCTACCATGCATGAACGAAGCTTCTCATTTGCATACATCAAAATAAATTCATGAATATCTCATGCATTCATTTCATCACTTGAGGAATATTGAAAAAGAAATAATTGGGTGATGAGATAAATATTTCATGAATACAAAGAATTGCATAAAAATCATATCATGAATACAAGGAATACAAGTCACAATCATTCAAGAGAAAAATCAAGATCATGATTTTGATAAAACTCATTTCAAATTTAAATCATCAAAATCATTTTTATGGCTCACAAAATTTATAACATAAATAGATTCATGATTTCATTGATAATATATTTTATCCCCTTTTTAAGTGTTTCATTTTAAGTGATCGATTTCAATTTAGCATGCCTTTTCATTTATGAAAACATGCATCAATTTTTTAAAGCCACTGTTATTATCATGAAAATCGATAATCAAGAATCATCATACATAAAAAATATATACTCATTAATCATAACTTCAAATTAAGCATGATTTCATATACTCAAAATCGAGAAATAACAATGGAAATCAACATGATACACATTATTACTTCTCAACCACATATAGCTTGATTTCATAAGGTATTTTTAATCACAATCATTTTGTTTATCATAAACATGCAATTTTCATGATTATTTTCAAAATTACTAGAATGATAAGCATGATTCCTAATTGTTTGTATTTTCATTATAAAATTATTAAACATGTGATTTTCAAGAAAATTAAATAAAAAAAAAATGCTTTAAGCATCATGTAATTTCAAAGTAAATTAAAGGCATTTTGATTACCTCAGCGTCGAAAGGCGTAAAGGCGTAGTTTGCCACCTCGCCTTTGTTGATTTTCTCCTCGTCTTCGGAGGAGCTCGATTCATCCCAATTTTTGTTCTTCTTCTTGCGTTCAAAGCAAGTAGTTCCGTTCTTTTTACTTTTTAATTTTTGTTTCATTTGTAGTTTAAGTTCACCATCACTTGAGCTTATGCTCGAGTGGTCTTCAAATGTTCTATGTCCCAAATCCTTCTTGTTCTTTGGAAGGTAGTTCTCAAGTTCTTCACGTGCATTGCACGTCATTTCATATGTGATCAATGAACCAATTAGTTCTTCAAGTGGAAATTGGTTCAAGTTTTTCGATTCTTGAACAGCAGTTACTTTTGAATCCCAAGTTTTAGAAAGTGAGCGCAAAACTTTGTTAACGAGTTCAAAATCTGAAAAGTTTTTACCAAGTGATTTTAAACCATTGACGACATCCGTAAAACGGGTGTACATGTCAACAACGGTTTCGCTTGGTTTCATATGAAAAAGCTCGAAATCATGCAGTAAAATATTAACTTTCGAGTCTTTGACTCTACTAGTTCCCTCGTACGTAATTTCAAGAGTGCATCAAATATCGAAAGCCGTTTCGCACAAAGAAACCCGATTGAACTCATTTTTGTCCAAGGCGCAAAATAAGGCATTCATAGCCTTTGCGTTTAAAGAAAAATACTTCTTCTCTAAATCCGACCATTTGTTCATCAGTTTAGAGGGAAGTTGAAAATCGTTTTCAACGATATTCCATAATTCCAAATTCAAAGAAATCAAGAAAACTCTCATTCGAGTTTTCCAATAAGTGTAGTCCAATCCGTTAAATAACGGTGGACGAAAGACCGAAAAGCTCTCTTGAAAGCTATGAAGAGTCATTTCTCTCGGGTGTAAATCCGAAATGAGAAAAACCCCGCTCTGATACCAATTGTTAGGATCTAGAGCACTAAGAGGGGGGGTGAATTAGTGCAGCGGAAATCTTTCAGCGATTAAAAACGAAAGCTGCGTTCGTTCGATAAAAACTATTTTGATGCAAAAGTCGATTCTAAGATTACTTATGATTAAGTGCAGTTTACGTCTAAACACAGTTTGCGTCTAAGCACAGTTTACGCAGTTTGCATCTAAATGTAGTTTGCGTCTAAATGCAGTTTGCGTCTAAATGCATATTGCATCTAAGCGCAGTTTGCATCTAAGCGCAGTTTGCGTCTAAGCGTAGATTGCGTCTAAGCGCAGTTTGCGTCTAAACACAGTTTGCGTCTAAGCGCAGTTTACGTCTAAGCTCAGGTTCGGAAAGATCTGAACTTAGACACTCGTTTGTAAAAGCGCAGAAGACAGTTTGCAGTTATAAGTAGAATCAAAACGTAAATGTAAACTGCAATGTAAAGATCATACGAAAACACCGATTTACGTCTGAATGCAGATTCGGAAAGATCAGAACTTAGAAACTTGTTCGTAAAAGCGCAGAGAGCAGTAGCTATGTAGGAGGTTTGCAGTAATGATAAAGTGCTCAAAATAAAAGCAAACCAGAGATTTAGAGTGGTTCGGTCAATCTTGACCTACTCCACTTTTGGCTTCCTCCACCGACAAGGTCACCGACGTCAACTAGAGGCCTTCCTTCAATAGGCGAAGGCCAACTGCCCTTCTACAGTTTCACTCCTTTTGACGGGCTTAGGAGACAACCCTTACAGAACCTTTCTCTCCTCTCTTTACAACTCAAGACTTGAAGAACAGAAAGAGGAGAACTTTTGGACTTTACAAAAATTTGAGCTCTTAGAATCACCGAAAAGATCAAGAATTCGGTGTAGGTCTGTATCTTTTCAGTGCTGAATGGGTGGGGTATTTATAGGCCCCAACCCAGTTCAAATTTGGAGCTCAAAACGATCAAATCCCGGAATTCCGAGATCAGGCGGTTGCACCTCCTGACTGTAGAGGTCGCACCGCCTGGCAGAGCTCGAAGACTGAGCCTCTGGGCGGTGCTACCTCTGTCAGGGGCGGTTTCACCTCTCTGCCAGAGCTCGAAGACCGAGCTCAGGCGGTTGCACCGCCTGACTGGAGAGGTTGCACCGCCTGGTAGAGCTCGAAACTTGAGCTCTGGCGTTGCTACCTCCTGATAGAGGAGGTTGCACCGCTCAGTCTCACTCGGAGACTGAGCCCTGGGCGGTTGCACCGCCCAGTCTCGCTGGGAGACATAGCCTGGGCGGTGCTACCTCCCTGCCTGGGCGGTTGCACCTCCCACAGCAACCTGGGTCCGAATGGGTTGAACCATTCGACCCAATTTGAGTTCTTCAGGGGCCCAATTGCCCCAGGATTAAGCTAATGGGATCACCTCCCATTCTTAACTTAATCAAAGTGCTAACTACGATTATTTCCTAAGACATATTCTGCAGCTTGCTTCGGTGCGTCACTCGCTTCTTCCGGCGAGTTTCCGGCGAACTTCCGTCGATCATCCGATGAACCCTCGGTGATGCTCCTGCGGACTTCCGGCAAACTCCTGGACTGCGACGATCCACTTGGCAAGTTCCGACGAGCTCCTTTGGCAAGCTTCTGGACTTCTCGGATTTGTTCCCGCAGAACCTCCGACGACTGTCCGAACTTCCGTCGAGCTCTCGAACTCCCAACGTGATCATTGTCATGACTCCGGCGCAACTCCTGTTGCATGTCTTACTTTCATCGTAGTTAATACTGCACACTTAAAACAAAAACTTCGATCGAGACAATTAATCCTAAGCAATTAACCAAGTTGTCCGGCATGTCATTGGTCCCTCGACGCTTCGTCCGATTCTTCGGCGCATCGTCCTTTCTTGCAGCCTATTGCCCAATCGGCCAGTTGACTCTGCAACTCCGATATCCTTGGCACAATACCCGCTCTTCTTGGCCCGATGCCCGAGTCCACGGCCCGAAGCCTTCTGTCGAAACGTCGACCGATCCACCGGCCCGACATCCAATCTTCTGACATGTTCCTCTAGCACAACATTATTTTCCTGCTTTAATTGTCTCATCCTGATCGAAGTATCCTGCGTTACTCAAAACGCAGATTAAATCATAAACATATATCAAGTGGTTTCATCATCAAAATACGAGATTCAACAAAAGTGATTGTCCCTAATCTAAGAAGAGAACACCAAAGAAGAAGGCGCTCAAAGCAACGTAGGATGACTCAAGCGCATCCGAAGACGAGAAGTCCAACACTGAGTATGTTGCTCATTATGCACTCATGGCTATTGGAGAGGAGGTATCAAATTTAATTGATGCAGATTTATCATTTGATGAATTGTTAAATGCTTTCAATGATTTATTTGATGAATGCAAAACAATTAATAGAAAATATAAATTATTAAACAAGGAGCATGATACTCTTGTTAGTAATTTCGATAAATTAAAAATTGAGCATAATGATAATTTAGTTCTATGTATGAAATGCTATAACTTAGAAATACTTCAAAAGGAGAACTTGCAACTCAAGGACATCTTGAAGAAATTTGAGGTTGGTAGTAAGTCATGGAACCTTATCTTTATAAATAAGGGTCACGTTCATAAAAGATGTGGAATTGGATTTGTAAGAAGCCCTCACCAAAATCCAATCACCTTCATTAAAGGCCCTATCTTGCATATTTCGCATTAAAACAAATGCAACTTTTATTGCAAACATGGACATAGAACTTATCATTATCCATTCAAGAAGGTTAGTCTAAACAAATTGATTTGGATTCCAAAAGGAACCATAAAAAATTCCATGCAATATGATAAACAATTTAGATCGATTTTTGAGGCACCCAAGGTCAAATGGGTACCTAAAAATCATCTTTTTTTTAGAAACATACATCACCACAAGCTAGGAGCAAGAGATGATACCTTGATAGTGGATGCTCAAGGTATATGACCGGAGATCCATCTCAATTCTCTAAGCTCACTAGCATAGACAAATGCTATGTCATCTTCGGAGACAACAAGAGTAAAATCATTGGCAAACAAATCATAGGTAACAAATCCAACTTCTTTATTGAAGATATTTTGTTAGTTGATAGTTTAAAACATAACCTCTTGAGTATTAGTCAATTGTGTGATAAAGGATATATTGTCAAATTCGAATCTAGTGCTTGCATCATTAAAAAATCACACAAAAACACATCTATGATTGTATTAAAACAAAATAATGTATACACCATTGACATCAATGATCTTTGTAATGAAATGTATTTCTCAATTTTGAATTACGATGCTTAGCTTTGGCATAGGAGATTTGGTCATGCTAGCATGAAACTAATCACCTAAATTTCATCCAAAAAACATATAAGAGGAATTCCTCATATCAAGTTCATCAAAGATAATGTGTGTGATGCTTGTCAATTAGGAAAACAAATAAATGGTAGCTTCAAATCTAAGAATCAAATATGCACCTCTAGACCTTTGCAATTGATCCATATGGACTTATTCGGACCAATTTCTATATTAAGCCTAGGAGATAGCAAATACACTTTTGTTATTATAGATGATTATAGTAGATAGACATGGACTTATTTCTTAAAACACAAAAGTGAATGCTTTAAATATTTCACCAAGTTTTGTAAAATTATTCAAAATAAAAAGGGTGTCATGATTTCATCAATTCGAAGTGATCACGGTGGTGAATTTCAAAACCGTAATTTTCAAGAATTTTGTGAATCTAATGGATACAACCACAACTTCTCTACTCCAAAAATTTCTCAACAAAATGTAGTAGAAAGAAAGAATAGAAATTTACAAGAAATGACAAGAACCATGTTGAATGAAAATAGCCTACCCAAATATTTTTGGGCCAAAGCCGTAAACACTGCATGCTATATTATGAATAAAGTTCTAGTAAGACCCTTACTCACCAAAACTCCCTATGAGTTGTGGAACAACAAAAAACCCAATGTTTTATATTTTAAAGTTTTTGGGTGTAAGTGTTTCATCTTGAATAAAAAAGATGCCTTAGGAAAATTTGATGCTAAATCCGATGAAGGATTTTTTCTTGGTTATTCTTCAATTTCTAAAGTATTTCATATCTTCAATAAAAGAACTTTAATTATAGAAGAATCCATTCATGTTGTTTTCAATGAGATTTTCGAAATCAAGAAAAATGATTTTGATGATGATGGCAATTTCGATATTTTGAATTGAAATAAAATCCCTTCTCCAACTAGCAACTTGGATGCATCCACTTCTGAAACATCCTTACCCAAGGATTGGAAGTATGTAGATGCTCATTCTAAGGAGTTAATCATAGGAGACACATATAAGGGGATTCAAACACGTTCTTCTCTTAAAAATTTTTGTGCCAACGCCGCTTTTCTCTTCCAAATTGAACCTAAATATATTGATGAAGCCATGAAAGATAATTCATGGATTATCGCAATGCAAGATGAGTTAAATTAATTTGAGAGAAATGAGGTGTGGAAGCTTGTTCCTAGGCCAAATGACTATATAGTTATTGGTACTAAATGGGTCTTTAGAAACAAGCAAGATGAATCTAGTATCGTGGTTAGAAACAAGGCTATATTAGTGGCCAAAGGTTTTAACCAAGAAGAATATATTGATTACAAAGAAACCTTCGCTCTTATAGCTCGATTAGAAGCCATAAGGATGCTCCTTACCTATGCTAGTAGTAATAATTTTAAGTTGTTTTAAATAGATGTTAAAAGCACTTTTCTTAATGGATTTATTTTCGAAGAAGTTTATGTTGAACAACCTCCCAGATTTGAGAATAATAGTCTCCCTAATCATGTGTTTAAATTAACTAAAACTCTCTATGATTTAAAATAAGCCCCAAGGGCTTGGTATGAGAGACTTAGTTCTTTTCTTATTGAAAATAATTTCTCTAAAGACAAGGTCGATACTACATTGTTTATCAAAAAATTTAAAAATAATTTTTTCATTGTTCAGATTTATGTTGATGATATTATCTTTGGTTCTACGACTGAATCTCTTTGTGAATCTTTTGCTAAAACTATGAGCCTTGAATTTGAAATGAGTTTGATGGGAGAATTAACCTTCTTTTTAGGCTTACAAATTAAACAACTAAGCAATGACATCTTTATTAGTTAAACTAAATACGCTTTAGATTTGCTAAAAAGAATTAATATGGATAGCTCAAAAACTATCAACACTCCTATGAGCACCTCTACTAAGTTAGAAATAGATGAGAGTAGAGAAAGCTTTGATCAAAAAACTTATAGGGGTATGATAGGAAGTTTATTTTACCTCACTACAACTAGACCGGATATCATGTTCAGTGTAGGATTTTGTGCTAGGTTTTAATCGAATCCTAAGATATCTCATCTCAAAGCTGTTAAAAGAATACTTAAATATCTTAAAGGTACCACAAATCTACGATTATAGTATCCAAAATCTGAGAATTTTGAGCTAATTACTTATGCTGATGCAGATTTTGCTGGGTATAGACTAGATAGAAAAAGCAAACATGTCAATTTTTAGGACATGCCCTTGTTTCCTGATCATCCAAGAAACATAACTCGGTTGCATTATCAACAATCAAAGCTGAGTATATTGCAGCTAGTGCATGCTGTGCACAAGTTGTGTGGATGAAAAACACCTTAGAAGATTATAAAATTCATCTTAAAAATATTCTCATTAAATGTGATAACACAAGTGCAATATGTTTAACAAAGAATCTCATTCAACACTTAAGAATAAGACATATTGGTATTAGATATCACTTTATATAAGATCATGTCACTAATCATGATATAATTATAAAGTTCATTGATACTAAACTTCAACTAGCTAATATTTTTACAAAGCCTTTAAGTGAAGAACAATTTGATTTCATTTGAAGAGAATTAAGAATGTTGATTTGTCCGAATGCATGAACTTATTAAATTGGTTTTTTGAACTTTCTTGATTCTATGATCAATCACTTAATGCTGAAAAACTTATGATACAAATTTTACATCACTATATGCTTCAATAACATGTTAGAAATTGTATGTCTTGATTTCCATGATGATAAGCATGTTTTACCTTTATGATTGTGTTTGAAAAGCTATGGCAAAACTTTGTCCGAATGCATGAATTTTATTTCTCTTCCAACGATGCATGATTTTTTATATTTCTCTTCCGGATTAAATGTATTTCTTGAATGGAGCTTTCATGAGCCTATGTCATATCAAGTTTATTTCATATCAATGCTCCATGATTTTTGACATATGGAATTGATTAACAAATGTATCTCTCATAGATTTACCTTGTGAAAAATGATTTTTAATTGAGAAATAGATTTGATGAAATGAATTCCTTCTCGATGAAGGAAGAATTTTTTTTAATGAACACTTTCAACTCTCCTTTTTGTTGATGACAAAGGGGGAGAAATATGTGGTAAATTGATGATAGAATGAATTGCTATACACTTGAAATATTTGCATTAATGATAAGATATCTAGAGCTTACATTGCAATTTTACAATATTGATATCTTACCATATGATGAATTACTATGATTGCTATCCTTCATGAAAAGATATGATAAATTAATGATAGAATGAATTGTTATAATTACCATATTTGCATTAATGATAAGATATCTAGAGCTTACATTGCAATTTTACAATGTTGGTATCGATGAATTGCTATGATTGCCATATTTACATCATGTTAAGATATCTAGAGCTTACATCGCAATCTTACAAATTGATATCTTGCCATATAATGAATTGCTATGATTGTTGTCTTTCACATATGAAATATAAGACTTGAAAATGGATGTCAAGCCTTGACATCATTTTCAGAAAGATACATCATGATAGGAATCATGATGGGGGTATTGATAAGTTTAAATGAACTTAACTTATCAATATGTCTCTTGAATTCAAAGGCTTTGAAATCAAGAATGACTTATCTTAAGTATGGCATAGAGATAGGGGCAATTAAGGTTAACTCCGTTATCAATTGATTGTCATCATAAAAAAGGGGGAGATTGTTGAATCTCGGATTTTGATGATGAAGTCAATTATCATTTGGTTATCTAATCCATATATTAAGATAAGTGTATAGGATTAACTAAGATGGCAGTAAGATATGTAGTAGGTGTTAAGCCGGAGTCAAGACCAAGATCACGTTGGGGGTTCGAGAGTTCGTCGGAAGTCCGGACGGTCGTTGGAGGTTCTAAGGGAACAATCCAAGAAGTCCAGGAGCTTGCTAAAGAAGCTCATCAGAACTTGCCAAGAGGATCGTCGCAAGTCCAGGAGTTTGCCAGGAGTCCACCGGAGCATCGCTGAGGGTTCGTTGGATGTTCGCCGGAAGTTCGCCAAAAGCTTGTTGGAAGAAGCGATTAATGCATCGGAACACGATCTGTAGTATTGATGTCTTAATTGTCGTAGTTAGCATATAAATTAAATTAGGATTGGGAGGTAATCCCATTAACTTAATCTTGTTAGGATCAAGAGTCGGCACTAAGAGGGGGGGGTGAATTAGTACAGCAGAAAGATTACGTCTCGATTAAAACTTCATTCGATAAAAACTGTTTCTAACGAAAACCTTTTCGTAAATATTTTAACTTGAAAGCCATTTGTAAATGTATTAAAAGCAGTAAGTGATTAAAGAGGTTTGTAGTAAAGATAAATTATACAAATATAAATGCAAACCAGATTTTAGAGTGGTTCGGTCGTCGTGACCTACATCCACTTTGTCGATTCCTCTTCCGTCGAGGCCACTGGCTTCCACTATTGATCTTCTTTTAATGGGGGAAGATCAACTACCATTTTACACCCCTCTTCTCCTTTTCACAAGTTTAGTAGATAACCCTTACAAGCACTCACTCTCCTCTTATAGAATTCTAACACTTACACTAGAGGAGGATTCTCACAAAGGATTTCTATAGCATTTTTCTACTTTTGAACTCTTTGTGCTTGTGTGCTTTAACCAGGGATGAGAGGGGTCTTTATAGGCTTCAAGTTGATTCAAACTTGGAGCCTAAAACTTTCCCATCCCGGGTTCCCCGGTCATGGGCGGTACCACTGCCCAGTGTCAATCTGGCTGACACTAACCTGGGCGATACCACCGCCCAGGTCTGGTGGTACCACGGCCTAGACTAGCGGTACCATCGCCTAGACTGGCGGTACCACCGCTTGACATAGTCTCGAAGATTGTGCCATGACGGTAAAACTTCTTGGGGTACTGTTTGGGCATCTTATTGGGCCTAACACAGTTCTTACATGGGCCTACCTGACCCCTAATTGGGTTAGCCCAAATCCAAACCCAATTACGTGCTAACTATAAAATCTAAGACATAATCTGAGCTAAACAAGTCCGTAAGTCTATTCTTCCGGCGAGCTTCCAGCGAACTTCTGACGATCTCTCGGCAATGTTCCAACGGACTCCCGGCAAGCTCCTGGACTGCACTATGATCTTCTTGGCAAGTTTCGATGAGCTTCTTTGGCAAGCTCCGAGACTTCTTAATTGGTTCCACCAGAACTTCCGACGAACGTCCGGACTTCCATCGAACTCCCAATGAAGTCGCGTTCTTGATTCCGAGACTTCATTTTGCTTCATGCCTTGCTATAGTAGTTAATTCGGCACATATAAAACACACTTCGATCTAGACAATTAATACTAAGCATTAATCAAGTTGTCCGGCATGTCATTGGTCCCTCGACGCTTCGTCTGATTCTTTGGCGTATCGTCCTCTCTTTTAGCCTATTGCCCAATCGGCCAGCTGACTCCGCAACTCCGATATCCACAGTGCAATATCTGCTCTTCTTGGCCCGATGCCTGAATCCACAGCTCGAAGCCTTCTGTCAATATGTCGACCATTCCTCCAGCTCGACGTCCAATCTTTTGACATGTTTTTTCCGACACAACATGATTTTTTCTGCTTTAATTATCTCATCTTGATCGAAGCATCTTGTGTCACTCAAAATACAGATTAAAACATAAACACATATCAATTGGTTTCATCATCAAAATACGAGATTCAATAATCTCCCCCTTTTTTATGATGACAACCAATTGACGACGGAGTTAACCTTAACTCCCGGAGTTTAAACAAACTCCCCTTATCAATATGCCATATTGATAGAAACTCTTGGATTCAAAAATCCAAGCAACATGTTATGATCAAATCATAACATACCAATAACATACTTCTCTCCCTTTTTAAAAATAAATTCTCATGTGTTTAAAAATCAAATCATATCAACAAAAAGGAGAAGTACAATTCTCATGTGTTTAAAAATAAATTCAAATCATTACATGATTAACATAATCTCCAGTTTTATCATCATGTAATTTTGCTATCATCATAGATATGCAAGGTAGTAAGATAGCAAGTTCCACAACATCAAGCTAGCAAATTTTATAATATTTTAGAACATATAAGCTAGCAGTTTTGAGATGTTCAAGAAAGCAACTCTTGCTTCTTGAAATATGCAAATTTGTCAAGTTTTGCTAGATGTGCAAGTTAGCATTTTTTGCCTCTTGAGATAGGCAAGATAGCATATTTGCTTCTTTTAAGATAGCAACTTTTTGCTTCTCTTTAGATCACAAGCTTGCAATTCTAACAAATTTTACATCATGCAGGGTAGCAAATTTTTATGATGTTCAAGATGTCAAGTTCTTCTCCTTGCAATATGTAAGTTAGCACATATTTGCTTCCTTTGCAATGTTTGAGCTAGCAATTTTGCTTCCTTTGCAAAGTGCATGTTTCTAAATTTTGCAAGATGACCTAGCGATATTTCTCCCCCTTTGTCAATGTCAAAAAGAAGGGAAGACTCTTTGCGTCAATTTCTAAATCATAACAAAGGTAAAGTATTAATCCTTTTTTAATATACTTGTGCATCATCCTAGTTTTAAATTAAAACATACACATTCCAAAACTTTACATATCATCCTTACTCCATGCATGATACTAAAAAATCAATCATCACTATGGGCATATCATACATGATATTCAAGCATTCATGATACATCATTTTGGCAACATGATCATAGCATTTCAAATGATGGTATCTAAATGTCAAAATTCATTACATCCTATCATGCATGATCATTAACTTCTCATTTGTATTGCATGCATAATTTCATTTCATCACATTCAAAATATCAAGAGAATTTTGGTATGAAAAATCTTGATTCATAGAAAAATATCATGTATTAAATATCGAGAAATCAAAATGATGTTATAAACATTCTTATAGCAAAAAGATGTCACGTAAATTATCACAATTCATGTATAATATCTCTAAATTCTTTATGAATCATAAAAATTATAATTCTGAAAAGAAAATCATGATTCATTTCAAAAATTTTCTTCTTTAGTAAACGACAAGAAAAAACATAGGAGTTCAAAGAACAAGATTTTGATTCATAAACGATTTCAAGTTATAAATCATGAGAAATCAAGATCATAATTTTGATAAAAAATTATTCAAATTTAAATCATCAAAATCATTTTCAAAGTCCAAGAGATTCGTAAAAATGATACAAATGGATTCATCAAAATCAATACAATAGAGAAAAATAATTTTCAAGAAAAATGTTTTCCTCCTTTTAGTTTCAACTTATTGATTGATATCATATATGCTTGTTCTTTTCTTTTATGCCAAATCCATGCATTCATTAATGCTGAAAAAAGAACTTTCAAAAGATCGCAAGGTTCGATAATCATAAAAATCATCATGCATAATTTTGAAATATAAATTTATTAAGCATGATCTCAAATTACATTATTTCATCAAACATGATTTCATATTTTTAATTAAAATTATTTTGTTTGTTTATCATAAAATATGCATTTTTCATGATTATTATTTTTTAAATCATTAGAAAGGTAAGCATGATTCAATTTTATCTTTGCATTATTATTTTTAAACATGTAATTTAGAAAATTTCTAAAATAAAAAGAAAATGCATCATGGAAAGCATCATGTAATTTCGAAATAAATTAAAGGCATTTTGATTACCTCAACGTTGAAAGGCGTTAAGGCATAGTTTGCCAGCTCGCCTTTATTGTTTTTCTCCTCATCTTTGGAGGAGCTCGATTCATCCCAATTTGTGTTCTTCTTCTTCCGTTCAAAGCAAGTAGTTTCGTTCTTTTTTACTTTTTAATTTTTATTTCAATTATAGTTTAAGTTCACCATCACTTGAGCTTATGCTCGAGTGGTCTTCAGATGTTCTATGTCCCAAATCCTTCCTGTTCATTGGAAAATTGTTCTCGAGTTCCCTTTTTACCACATTGTTCATTTCGTAGGTCATTAAATACCCAATTAATTCTTCGAGTGGAAGGTTGTTTAGGTTTTTAGTCTCTTGTATGGCCGTTACTTTAGAGTCCCAAGTTTTAGAAAGTGATCATAAAATCTTGTTTACAAGTTCAAAATCTGAAAAACATTTGCCAAGAGCTTTTAAATCATTGACGACATCAGTAAAACGGGTGTATATGTCAACAATGGTTTCACTCGGCTTCATTCGAAAAAGCTCGAAATCATGCATTAAAAAATTAATTTTTGAAATTTTAACATTGTTAGTCCCTTCATGTGTTATTTCAAGAGTGCGCCAAATATCGAAAGCCATTTTGCAAGTAAAAATATGATTAAACTCATTTCTATCTAAGGCACAAAATAAGGCATTCATAGCCTTTGCATTTAGAGAAAGCGTCTTCTTCTCCAAATCATTCCAATTGTTCGTTGGAAGAGAAGACATTTGAAAACCGGATTCAACTATGTGCCATAAATCGAAATTCAATGAAAGCAAGAAAACTCTCATTCGAGTTTTCCAATAAGTGTAGTCCGTCCCATTGAAAAAGGGAAGACGAATGAAAGAGTGACCCTCTTGAAAGTCGAAAAGAGCCATTTCTCTTGGGTGTTAAACTAACTGAGAAAACATGAGGCTCTGATACCAATTGTTAGGATCAAGAGTCAGCACTAAGAGGGAGGGGGGTGAATTAGTGCAGTGGAAAGATTACATCTCGATTAAAACTTCGTTCGATAAAAACCATTTCCGACGAAAACCTTTTCGTAAAGATCTTAACTTGAAAGTTGTTTATAAATGTATTGAAAGCAGTAAGTGATTAAAGAGGTTTGCAATAAAGATAAATTGCATAAATATAAATGCAAACCAGATTTTAGAGTAGTTTGGTCATCGTGACCTACATCCACTTCACTAATTCCTCTTCCGTCGAGGCCATCGGCTTACACTATTGATCTTCTTTCAATAGGCAAAGATCAACTACCCTTTTACACCCCTTTTCTCCTTTTCATGGGTTTAGGAGACAACCCTTATAAGCACTCACTCTCCTCTTATAGAATTCTAACACTTAAACTAGAGGAGGATTCTCACAAAGGATTTCTACAGTATTTTTCTACTTTTAAACTCTCTGTGCTTGTGTGCTTTAACTAGGGATGAGAGGGGTATTTATAGGCTTCAAATTGATTCAAACTTGGAGCCTAAAACTTTCCCATCCCGGGTTCCCCGAGCACGGGTGGTACCATCGCCTAATGTTAGTCTAGCTGACACTACTTTGGGCGGTACCACCACCTGGGGGGTAGTGCTGGGTGGTACCACCGCCTGGCACCCTATTAGGGACAGTACAATTGCCTAAACTGGCGGTACCACCACTTGACATAGTCTCAAAGACTATACCACGACGGTGAGACTTCTTGGGGTAATGTTTGGGCCTCTTATTAGGCCCAACACAGTTTTTACATGGGCCTACCTGACCCCTAATTGGGTTGGCCCAAATCCAAACCCAATTACGTGCTAACTACAAAATCTAAGACATAATCTGAGCTAAATAAGTCCGTAAGTCTATTCTTCCGGCGAGCTTCCGACGAACTTCCGACGATCTCTCGGTAATGTTCTAGCGGACTCCTGGCAAGCTCTTGGACTTCACGACGATCTTCTTGGCGAGTTCCGACGAGCTTCTCTGGCAAGTTCCGAGACTTCTCAGTTGGTTCCACCAGAACTTCCGATGAATGTCTAGACTTCCGACTGTTAGGATCAAGAGCACTAAGAAGAGGAGGGGGGGGCGTGAATTTGTGCAGCGGAAAGCTTTCGATGATATAAAATGATGTTTGTATGATAAAAACACTTTCGATGAAAAACCGTTTCAAAAAGTTCTTCAACTTAAGATTAAGCGAAGTACAGTTGAAGAAAAGCAATAGAGGTAGTTTGCAGTTAAGATAGAGAGCAAAATGTAAATGCAAATCGAGATTTAGAGTGGTTCGATCAATCTTGACCTACATCCACTTTTAGCTTCCTCCTCCGATGAGGTCACCGACGTCCACTAGAGGCCTTCCTTCAATAGACGAAGGCCAGCCACCCTTTTACAGCTTTACTCCTTTTGACGAGCTTAGGAGACAACCCTTACAGATTTTCACTCCTCTCTTGAATGATCAAAACTTAGATGAAAAGAGGGAGAAAAATTTTTGGCCTTTTACAACACTTTTGAGTTTTCAAATTCTTAGAATAAGATTAAGATTTCGGTGCCCTTTCATGCAGGAAAGGGTGGGGTTTACATAGGCGCAAACTAGTTTGAATTTGAAGTTCAAAAATGTCATCCCCCGAATTTCTAGGGTCCTAGCGGTACTACCGCCATAACTGGGTAGTATTACCACCTAGAATTGTTCGGAGACCAAGCTCAAGTGGTACCAATGCTTGACAGGGGCGATACCACCGCTCAGCTTTGCTCGGAGACCTAGCTCAAGTGATACCACCACCTAACTTAGGTGGTACCACTGTTGAATCTCGGATTTTGATGATGAAACTAATTGATTGTTATTAAATGTTTGACTATATTTTGAGTGATACAGGTCTACTCGATCAGGATTAGACAATTAACGCAGGAGGAATTGACGTTGCGTCGGAGGAGATCACGTCAGGATATTGGATGGCAGAAGGCTTCGGGCGTCGGGCATCGGGCCAAGGAGAGCGAAATTGCGCCAAGGATATCGGGGTTGCGGAGGTCAACCGCTGATTGGGCAACAAGCCGCAAGAGAGGACGATGCACCGAAGAATCGGACGAAGCGCCAACCAATGACGTGTCGGGCAACAAAATGTCAATTTGCGTTATAATAATTGTCTAGATCGGAGTAGAGTGTTTGCTTGTGTGTGCAGGATTAACTACGATAACGACAAAGACATAAAGCAAAACAAAATGCCGGAGTCAAGCGCGAAGGATTCGTTGGGAGTTCGAGAGTTCGACGGAAGTCCGAAGGTTCGTCGGGAATGCTGCCGGAACTAACCGAGAATGAGTAGGGAGCTTGCCGAAGGGTTTTTCGGAAGCTCGCCGGAAGGTTCGTTGGAAGTTCGCGGAGCTCGCCGAGAAAGATCGGAGCTTGCCGAAGAAGCTCATCGAAACTCGCCAAGATCAAATCGTGAAGTCTAGGAGCTTGCCGGGAGTCCGCAGAATGGTTTCCGAGAGTTTATCGGAAGACCGCCGGAAGTTCGCCAGAAGCTCGCCGGAAGAAGTTTTGACTTACGGACTTTGTAATAGCTTAGAAAATGTCTTTAAAATCATAGTTAGCATGTTAATTAGGGTTAGGATTAGGTGTTAATCCTATAACCCAAGTAGGGGCCAATTGGACCCGAGTTCGGACTGGTTTGGGCCAAGTTTGGAGCCCAACCAGTGAGCTGATTTAGCCTAGGCGGTGGCACCGCCTGGGCTGGGCGGTGACACCTCCTGGCTAGGCGGTGGCACCGCCCAGCACCCGAGCGCTGGGCGGTGGCACCGCTTGGCTGGGCGGTGGCACCTCCAACAGCGGGAACCCAAAGAGAATTTAAATTTTGAAGCCCAAATTTGAATCCTCTTGAGGCCTATAAATACCCCTCAAATCTCAGCTGAGAGAACAACTTTTTGAGCAGCAAGTGTTTGAGAGAAAGGCATTAGAAAAGTCCTAGCTAATCTTGTTTTCATTTTGCTAGTGTTCACCTCCTTTATTCTTGCTAAAAATTTGTAAGAGAGTGAACCGCTTGTAAAGAGTTGTAAGAGGGGTATTTACCCTTCCCTTTCAAGAGATTTGCTAGTGGAAGGTGGGAGCCTCATCGAAGAGGGGCCTCGCAAGTGGATGTAGGTCATTTGACCGAACCACTCTAAATCGGCGTAATCTCTGGTTTGCATTTCATTATTGTCATTTACATTACTGCAAATCTTCTTACTACTTTAGTTCCTTATTACCCTTGCTGCGCAACTTTAAGAATACGCTTTCAAGTTAAACTTTTCAAGTTCCGTTCTTATCGTACGAAAAATTTGTCGAAATCAACGTTTTAATCCACTGCACTAATTCACCCCCCCCTCTTAGTGCCGCTTCGATCCTAACAATTGGTATCAGAGCCACGTTTTTCTACCTTGGTTTAACACCCAAATAGAAATGGCTCTTTACGGCTTTCAAGAGCGTCACTCTCTCATTTGTCCTCCCTTTTTCAATGGGACGGACTACACTTATTGGAAAACTCGAATGAGAGTTTTCTTACTTTCTTTGGATTTGAATTTATGGCACATAGTCGAAAATGGATTTGAAATGTCTTCTCTCCCAATGAATCATTGGAATGATTTGGAGAAGAAGATGTTTTCTCTAAATGCAAAGGCTATGAATGCCTTATATTGTGCACTTGACAAAAATGAATTTAATCGTGTTTCGATGTGTGACTCGGCTTTTGATATTTGGAGAACTCTAGAGGTCACTCATGAAGGCACTAGCCGAGTGAAAGAGTCCAAAATCAATATTCTTGTGCATTCTTACGAACTTTTCCGGATGAAACCAAGTGAGTCCATCGGAGACATGTACACCCGGTTCACGGATGTCATCAATGGACTCAAAGCTCTTGGTAAAAGTTTTTCTAATTTTGAACTAGTCACTAAAATCTTAAGATCCCTTCCAAAAAGTTGGGATCCAAAAGTTACGGCCATTCAAGAGGCCAAGGACCTTAAAACATTCCCTCTCGAAGAACTTATTGGGTCTCTAATGACCTACGAAATGAACAATGTGACAAAAAAGAAACTCGAGAACAACCTTCCAAATGATAGGAAGGATTTGGGACATAGAACACATGAATACCACTCGAGCATAAGCTCAAGTGATGGTGAACTTAAACTACAAATGAAACAAAAATTAAAAAGCAAAAAGAATGGAACTACTTGCTTTGAACGCAAGAAGAACAAAAGTTGGGATGAATTGAGCTCTTCCGAAGACGAGGAGAAAATCAAGAAAGGCGAGGTGGCAAACTATGCCTCACCCTCTTACAACAATGAGGTAATCAAAATCCCACTAATTTATTTCGATATTACATAATACTTTCTTGAGTTATTTTTAATTTAGTTTAGGATTAATTTTCTTGAAAATTGCATGTGTTGTGTTAATGCAGTAAAATGTTAGATATAAATCTAATACTTATACACCTAGTAAGATTAATCTTATATATGTGATTGAGAAGCAAGAATTTGTATTTTGACAATTTCCATATTGATTTTCAATGACGATGCATGACTTTTGAATGGAAGGCTTGATGATTTTTTTTTTTTTTTTTGAACCTTGTCTTTGGTTTTCAAACATGATGTATGGTTTTGACATATGAACAAAATTTGAGCATGCTAAGATAAAGTTAATCATATAAATTAAAACTAAAGAAGTTTTAGTTATCTATAAGAATCATTCAAAATTATGTTCAATAAAAATGCAAAATGATGGAATGAAAATATTAAATGTTTTAATACCATTTTATGCATGAGATTTTAAAAGTTATACATAATGATCTTGATGGTTGTTATGAAGAAATTTGTTTTTCGATCCTAAATGATTGATGATATATATATTTTTTTTGGCACAAAAAGGACAAAGGCATACTTATATGAAACAACTAAATAGATAAAAGTATTTTTCTTGAAAATTCTTGGTTTGATGAATCTATTTTATCATCTTTTTATGAATATCTTGAAAATGATTTTGATTTGATGATTTGAATTTGAATGAGCTTTATCTTGATTTTTCGAGATTTATAACTTGAGATTTACTCTATAAAAATCAAGATCTTGTATCCTCAATGTTCCTTTTTAGCATCTATTATCCAAATGAATTATGATTGGTATCATTGCTATATTTCTTCTTATCATGCACTAAAGAGAAAATTTTTCTAACTGAATCGTGATATTTCGGAACCACAATTCTTTTTATGATTCATAATGAATTGAGAAATTTTATATGCTTGAATTAATATCTTATTCTAAGATTGAATGAATTTTATCTATATCATGATCTCCTAAGATTTTTTTTTGATTATTTAAGAGGAGATTTTTCAAAACAAAACGTGTCTTCTATTATTATCTTTTCATGATATGATTTTCATGCAATTCATTGTACTCATGAAATATTTATCTCATCACCCAATAACTTTTCTTGATATTCCTTATGTGATGAAACAAAATAATGCATGAAATTCAAATAAGAAGTTAATGATCATGCATGATAGGATGTAATGAATTTTGACATTTAGATACTATCATTTGAATAACTATGATCCTGTTTCCAAAATGATTTATCATGAATGCTTGAATATCATGTATGATATGCCGATATTGATGATTGATTTATTTGTATCATGCATGAAAAATAAAAGATATAGTTTTGAAATTGTGCATGTTCGAATTTGAAAATATGATGATGCATAATGATTAAATTGTGCAATGAAAATATTAAACATTTTGAAACCATGTTTTAGTGTCATGCATAATGATCATGCTTAATAAATTTCGAAATTATGGATGATGAATCTTTTACGATTTATGGATCATTGATTTTTACCATAATGAAAGTACCTTATTGATTTTTGTTGTAATAAATCTTACTCTTTCAGTTTTAAACATGATAAATGTTTTTATTTGGTATAAATGAAACAAAATCATATGTTTTGAAATAATCGAAAAGAGGATAACATTCTTGAAAATTATTTTGCTCAATCTTATTGATTTTGATGAATCCATTTGTATCATCTTTGTGAATCTCTTGGATTTTGATAATGATTTTGATGATTTAAATTTGAATAATTTTTTATTGAAATCATGATCTTGATCTCTTGAAATTCATAACATGAAATCCTTTATGAATCAACATTTTCTTTTCTATTTAAAAGGAGATTTGTCGAAATGTTTCATAGTCTTTTAGTATTCATAATCTTGACAATTATGTTTTGAAACTTTATGTAAACCAAGAATGTTCATTATGATTCTCTCTTTGAATATTTAAAGAGGAGAATTTTCTAGATGGTTCATGATTTTGATGATTGAATATTTGATATGCATGAATTGAGATCTTGCTCTCCTACCACTCTTTTTGCTATTCACCAAAAGGAAGACTAATTCTAGTAAACCATGATATGCTATATGAATTTTATTGTATTCATGAAGTAAGATCTCATCACTAATTTTTGTTTATATTCCTTCATGTGATGATATGAAAGTATGAAACACTTATGATATGATTTTTTATACAATTCCATGTATTCGTGAAATATTAATCTCATCACCCAATTAATTCCTCTTGATACTCCTAATGTGATGAAGTGAAATTATGCATGAAATACAAATGGGGATAAGTTTTTGGTAGGATATAATTTGACAAATTGATACCATCATGATATGAAACATTTATGATTTGCAATGATATATGCAATACTTGTGCTTTCTAATTATGATGTGATGTATTACATATGATGTAAATCATGATTTAAAATACTATGAGTTGTCGCTAAAATGATGTATTATAAATATTGATTTAATGTTTTGTATCATGAATACTCTAAATGATGAATATTTGGTATCATGATCAAAATGTTGACAAATAGTTAAAAATTTTAGTATCATGTATGATATCCTTATAATGTTGATCGATTTATTCAATATCATGCATGAATGAATATAAGGTTTTTGAAAATGTGCATATTCTAATTTGAAAATATGATGATGCACAATTAAGATTGATACTTACCTTTGTCATAATTGATGTAATGGGTCTTCCCTTCTTTTTGACAATGACAAAGGGGGAGATAGCTTGCTTGCACAAGTCAAGAAGATGCAAAAACTTGATTGCTTGCTTGCCTATCTTAAGTAGCAAAGATTGCTAACTTGCTTATTTCAAGAAGCAAAAGTTGTCTTCTTGAACATCATTATCTTGCCCATCTCAAGAAGCAAGACTTGCAACCTGCACATTGCAATAGGAAGTAAGAATCGATAGCTTACACACTTCAACAAGAAAGCTATCTTGTATTTGCTTTTGAAATTTTTACTAGCTTGTATGTTACAAAACTTGCTCACTTTTTCAAATACTTTGCTAGCTTGCACTTTGTAAAGGAAGCAAAAATAACACTTCTCAAAAGAGAAGAAAAACTTACTGTCTTGAACATCTTTAATATGCTAGCTAGCATGATGTACAATTTGCTATTTTGAATATTACAAAGAAATACTATCATGCACATTGCAAAGAAAAGCAAAGTACAATCTTGCACAAGAAGCAAGTGTTGAATTGCCATGATTGAACTTAAGAATCTTGCTATACTTTTGTGCTTATATGTTGTGATGAAAATCTAGCTTTATGTTGCAAAAACTTGCATATCTTTTAAAATAGCTAGAGCTACTTCTCCTTTTTGTTGATGGCATAGGGGGAGAAGTATATTGATGACTTCATGCATTGAATTAAATATTTTATATATTTGCATTATAGTTTAAATGTTTTTCATAACATGTGATGAATGTTACTTGGATTTGGGATAATCCAAGTGTTCTATCAATGGCATATTGATAGGGGGAGTTTAGTTAAACTCCGGGGAGTTAAGGTTAACTCCGTTAGTCATCAATTAGTTGTCATCATCAAAAAGGGGGAGATTGTTGAATCTCGGATTTTGATGATGAAACTAATTGATTGTGTTTAAATGTTTGACTATATTTTGAGTGATACAGGTCTACTCGATCAGGATTAGACAATTAACGTAGGAGGAATTGACGTTGCGTCGGAGGAGATCACGTCAGGATATTGGATGGCAGAAGGCTTCGGGCATCGGGCATCGGGCCAAGGAGAGCGAAATTGCGCCAAGGATATCGGGGTTGCGGAGGTCAACCGCCGATTGGGCAACAAGCCGCAAGAGAGGACGATGCACCGAAGAATCGGACGAAGCGCCAACCAATGATGTGCCGGGCAACAGAATGTCAATTTGCGTTATAATAATTGTCTAGATCGGAGTAGAGTGTTTGCTTGTGTGTGCAGGATTAACTACGATAACGACAAAGACATAAAGCAAAACAAAATGCCGGAGTCAAGCGCGAAGGATTCGTTGGGAGTTCGAGAGTTCGACGGAAGTCCGAAGGTTCGTCGGGAATGCTGCCGGAACTAACCGAGAATGAGTAGGGAGCTTGCCGAAGGGTTTTTCGGAAGCTCGCTGGAAGGTTCGTTGGAAGTTCGCGGAGCTTGCCGAAGAAGCTCATCGGAACTCGCCAAGATCAAATCGTGAAGTCTAGGAGCTTGCCGGGAGTCCGCAGAATGGTTTCCGAGAGTTTATCGGAAGACCGCCGGAAGTTCGCCAGAAGCTCGCCGGAAGAAGTCTTGACTTACGGACTTTGTAATAGCTTAGAAAATGTCTTTAAAATTGTAGTTAGCATGTTAATTAGGGTTAGGATTAGGTGTTAATCCTATAACCCAAGTAGGGGCCAATTGGACCCGAGTTCGGACTGGTTTGGGCCAAGTTTGGAGACCAACCAGTGAGCTGATTTAGCCTAGGCGGTGGCACCGCCTGGGCTGGGCGGTGGCACCGCCCAGCACCCAAGAGCTGGGCGGTGACACCTCCTGGCTGGGCGGTGGCACCGCTCAGCACCCGAGCGCTGGGCGGTGGCACCGCTTGGCTGGGCGGTGGCACCTCCAACAGCGGGAACCCAAAGAGAATTCAAATTTTGAAGCCCAAATTTGAATCCTCTTGAGGCCTATAAATACCTCTCAAATCTCAGCTGAGAGAACAACTTTTTGAGCAGCAAGTGTTTGAGAGAAAGGCATTAGAAAAGTCCTAGCTAATCTTGTTTTCATTTTGCTAGTGTTCACCTCCTTCATTCTTGCTAAAAATTTGTAAGAGAGTGAACCGCTTGTAAAGAGTTGTAAGAGGGGTATTTACCCTTCCATTTCAAGAGATTTGCTAGTGGAAGGTGGGAGCCTCATCGAAGAGGGGCCTCGCAAGTGGATGTAGGTCATTTGACCGAACCACTCTAAATCGGCGTAATCTCTGGTTTGCATTTCATTATTGTCATTTACATTACTGCAAATCTTCTTACTGCTTTAGTTCCTTATTACCCTTGCTGCGCAACTTTAAGAATACGCTTTCAAGTTAAACTTTTCAAGTTCCGTTCTTATCGTACGAAAAATTTGTCGAAATCAACGTTTTAATCCGCTGCACTAATTCACCCCCCCCTCTTAGTGCCGCTTCGATCCTAACAACCACTGCCCGACAGGGGCGGTACCACCACCCAGCATTCCTAGGAGATTAAGCTCCTAGGCGATGCCACCGTCGGTCAAGAATTCTAGGTCCAAATAGGGTGATCCATTCGGCCCAATTTAGGTCTGTTAATGGCCCAATTGCCCCCAGATTAAGTTAATGAGATCACCTCTCATTCCTAACTTAATCTACATGCTAACTACGATATTTAAGACATTAATCTTACAACTTGCTTCGGTGCGTCAATCGCCTCTTCCGGTGAGCTTCCAGCGAACATCTGACGAACCCTCGGCGATGCTCCGGTGGACTTCCGACAAACTTCTGGACTTGTGACGATCCACTTGGCGAGTTCCGATGAGCTTCTTTGGCAAGCTCTTGGACTTCTCGAATTTGTTCCCGTAGAACCTCCGATGACCGTCCGGACTTCCGTCGAACTCTTGAACCCCCAACTTAATCATGGTCTTGACTCCAGCGTAACTCCTACTGCATGTCTTACTTCCATCATAGTTAATCCTGCACACTTATCTCAATATATGGATTAGATAACAAATGACAATTGACTTCATCGTCAAAATATGAGATTCAACAATCTTTCTCATTTTGATGATGACAATTAATTGATAATGGAGTTAACCTTAACTCTCCCTATCTATATGCCATACTTGAGATAAGTTATTCTTGAATTCAAAGCCTTTGAATTCAAGAGACATATTGATAAGTTAAGATTGTTTAACCTTATCAATACTCTCATCATGATTCCTATCATGATGTATCTCTCTAAAAATGATGTCAAGGCTTGAGATCCATTTTCAGGTTTTACATTTCAAGTGTGAAAGATAGCAATCGTAGCAATTCATCATATGGTAAGATATAAGCATGTAAAATTACGATGTAAGTTCTTGATATCTTAACATAATGCAAACATTTCAAGTGTTTAGCAATCATAGCATTTCATCCCATGATAAGATATCAATTTGTAGAATTGCGATATAAGCTCTAGATATCTTAAATATGGCATAGTGCAAATATGGCAATCATAGCAATTCTATCACCAATTTATCATATATTTCGATGCAAGCTTTTGATATCTTAACATAATTCAAATATGGCACTCATAGCAATTCTATCATCAATTTACCATGTATTTCTCCCCCTTTGTCATCAACAAAATGGAGAACTATTTAAGCAAACTTTAAGCATAAGTGCGGTAATGATTCATGTCATTTTTCAACAATGAGTGATAGGATACCAATTATATAAACATCTCAAGAAAAACATGACATGGAGATAGCTTTCATTACTTCTTCCTTTTTATTTATCATTATCTTTTTGCATGAAGGAGGAAATCCATTTGTGAGCTTACATGAATGAAGTTAAAATCGATAAGAGATTAAATCATGCTTCATTTTTGCAAGGATCAAGATATGTATGTGAATCAAATCCTTGCAAGTGTTAAAAAAGATCTTCCTTTTTCAAGAAGGAATCATTTCATCAAATTCATTTCTCGAAAAAATATTTTTCACACGATAAGTCTATGAGAGATGCATTTGTTAATTGATTCCATATGTCAATGATATAAAACAAACTCGATATGACATATGCTTATGAAAGCTACATTAAGTCTGGAAGAGAAATACTAAATCATGTTAGGATCAAGAAAATCCGAAAATGAAATTTAACACTTTCATGCATTCGGATATGGTTTTGCTATAGATTTTCAAACACAATCATGAAGATAAAACATGCTTATGATCATGGAAATTTTTGTATCCAAAACACATATTTTTCAACATTTGATTAAGGCATGTAATAGTGTAAAATTCTCATTATAGCAATTAAGTGAATGAATTAAGAATTTCTAAAAAATGATTTTAATAAGTTCATGTATTCGGACACATTTTTGCCATATGTTTTTTAAATATACTCATGAAAATAACACATGTTTATCTTCAATGGAATTTTTGTATCCAAAACACATAATTTCCAACATGTTATTAAGACATGTAATCGTGTAAAATTCTCATCATAGCATTAAGTGATTGATCATTGAATCAAGAAAGTTCAAAAAATAAATTTAATAAGTTCATGCATTCGGACAAATCAACATTTCTAATTCTCTTCTAATGAAATCAAATTATTCTTCACTTAAAGGCTTTGTAAAAATATCAGCTAGTTGATGTTTAGTATCAATAAACTCTATAATTACATCATGATTAGTGATATAATCTCGTATAAAGTGATGTCTAATATCAACATGCTTTGTTCTTGAGTGTTGAATGAGATTATTTGTTAAGCATATTGCACTTGTGTTATCATATTTAATGAGAATATTTTTAAGATGAACTTTATAATCTTCTAAGGTGTTTTTCATCCACACAACTTGTGCACAGCATGCACTAGTTGCAATATACTCAGCTTCGGTTGTTGATAGTGCAATCGAGTTTTATTTTTTAGATGACCAAGAAACAAGGGCATGTCCTAAAAATGATATGTTCCTGGTGTGCTTTTTCTATCTAGTCTACACCTAGCAAAATCCGCATCAGTATAAGCAATTAGCTCAAAATTCTTGGATTTTGGATACCATAATCCTAGATTTGTGGTACCTTTAAGATATCTAAGTATTCTTTTAACAGCTTTGAGATGAGATATCTTAGGATTCGACTGAAACCTAGCACAAAGTCCTACACTAAACATGATACTCGGTCTAGTTGCAGTGAGGTAAAATAAACTTCCTATCATACCCTTATAAGTTTTTTGATCAAAGCTTTCTCCACTCTCATCTATTTCTAACTTAGTGGAGGTGCTCATAGGAGTGTTGATAGCTTTTGAGCTATCCATATTAAATCTTTTTAGCAAATCTAAAGCATATTTAGTTTGACTAATAAAGATGTCATTGCTTAGTTGCTTAATTTGTTAGCCTAAGAAGAATATTAATTCTCCCATCAAACTCATTTCAAATTCGAGATTCATAGTTTTAGCAAAAGATTCACAAAGAGATTTATTCGTAGAACCAAAGATAATATCATCAACATAAATCTGAACAATGAGAAAATTATTTTTAAAATTCTTGATAAACAATTTAGTATCGACCTTGCCTTTTATGAAATTATCTTTAATAAGAAAAGAACTAAGTCTCTCGTACCAAGTCCTTAGGACTTGTTTTAAACCATAGAGAGCTTTAGTTAATTTAAACACATGATTAGGGAGGCTATTATTTTCAATTCCGAGAGGTCGTTCAACATAAACTTCTTCGGAAATAAAGGCATTAAGAAAAGCGCTTTTAACATCCATTTGAAATAACTTAAAATTATTATTACTAACATAGGCAAGGAGCATCCTTATAGTTTCTAATCGAGCCACAAGAGCAAAGTTTTCTTCGTAATCGATACCTTCTTCTTGGTTGAAACCTTTGGCCACTAATCTAGTCTTGTTTGTAACCATGATACCATATTCATCTTGCTTGTTTCTAAAGACCCATTTAGTACCAATAACTAAATGGTCATTTGGTCTAAGAACAAGCTTCCACACCTCATTTCTCTCAAATTGATTTAACTCATCTTGCATTGCGATAATCCATGAATCATCTTTTATGACTTCATCAATACATTTAGGTTCAATTTGGGAGAGAAAAGTGGTGTTGGCATAAAAATTTTTAAGAGAATAATGTGTTTGAACCCTCTTATATGTGTCTCCTAGGATTAGCTCCTTAGGATGAGCATCTATATACTTCCAATCCTTGGGTAAGGATATCTTAGAAGTGGATGCATCCAAGTTGCTAGTTGAAGAAGGAGTTTCATTTAAATTCAAAGAATTGAAATTAACATCATCATCAAAATCATTTTTCTTGATTTTGGAAATCTCATTGAAAACAACATGAATGGATTCTTCTATAATTAAAGTTCTTTTATTGAAGATACAAAAATCTTTAGAAACCAAAGAATAACCAAGAAAATTTCCTTCATTCGATTTAGCATCAAATTTTCCTAAAGCATCTTTTTCATTCAAGATAAAACACTTATACCCAAAAACTTAAAATATGAAACATTGGGTTTCTTATTGTTCCACAACTTATAGGGAGTTTTGGTGAGTAAGGGTCTTACTAGAACTCTATTCAAAATATAGCATGCAGTGTTTACGGCTTTGGCCCAAAAATATTTGGGTAGGCTATGTTCATTCAATATGGTTCTCGTCATTTCTTATAAATTTCTATTTTTTCTTTCTACTACATTTTATTGAGGATTTCTTGGACTAGAGAAGTTGTGATTGTATCCATTAAATTCATAAAATTCTTGAAAATCATGGTTTTGGAATTCACCACCATAATCACTTCTAATTGATGAAATCATATAACCCTTTTCATTTTGAACAAGTTTACAAAACTTGGTGAAATATCTAAAGCATTCATTTTTGAGTTTGAAGAAATAAGTCCATGTTCATCTACTATAGTCATCTACAATAACAAAGGCGTATTTGCTACCTCCTAGGCTTGATGTAGAGATTGGTCCGAATAAGTCCATATGGATCAATTGCAAGGGCCTAAAGGTGCTTATTTGATTCTTAGATTTGAAACTACCCTTAATTTGTTTTCCTAATTGACAAGCATTACACACATTATCTTTAATGAACTTAATATGAGGAATTCCTCTTACAAGTTCTTTGGATGATGTTTGAGTGATTAGTTTTATGGTAGCATGACCTAATCTCCTATGCCAAAGCCAAGCATTCTCATTCAAAACCGAGAAACACATTTCATTACAAAGATCATTAATGTCAATGGTGTATATGTTATTTTGTTTTAAAGCAATCATAGATGTGTTTTTGTATAGTTTTTCAATGATGCAAGCATTAGATTCAAATTTGACAATATATCCTTTATCACATAGTTGACTAATGCTCAAGAGGTTATGTTTTAAACCATCAACTAACAAAACATCTTCAATAAAGAAGTTGAATTTGTTATCTATGGTTGCTTTGCCAATGATTTTACCCTTGTTGTTGTCTCCGAAGGTGACATAGCCTTTGACTATGCTAGTGAGCTTAGAGAATTGAGATTGATCTCTAATCATATGCCTTGAGCATCCACTATCGAGGTACCATCTCTTGCTCCTAGCTTGTGATGGTGTATGTTTCTACAAGAAAGGATGATTTTTAGGTACACATTTACTTTTAGGTGCCTCAAAAACTGATCTAAATTGTTTATCATGTTGTATAGAATTTATCATGGTTCCTTTAGGAACCCAAATCAGTTTGTTTGGACTAACTTTCTTAAATGGACAATGATAAGTTCTATGTCCATGTTTGCAACAAAAATTACATTTGCTTTGGTGCCGAACATGTAAGATAGGGCCTTTAATAAACGTGGTTGGATTTTGGTGAGGACTTCTCACAAATCCAATTCCACTTCTTTTAGGAACATAACCCTAAGTCATGGAAAGTATTTAATAATTCATTAAATGATAAATCTGCATCAATTAAATTCGTTACCTCCTCTCCAATGGCCATTAGGGCGTAGTGAGCAACTTGCTCGGTATTGGACCCCTCTTCTTCGGACGCGCTTGAGTCATCCCACGTTGCTTTGAGTGTCTTCTTCTTTGGTGTTCTCTTCTTGGCTTGGGGACAATCACTTTTGTAGTGTCTCAGCTTCTTGCATTTGTAGCAAATAACTTGGTCCTTCTTGGGTTCAAATTTATTTTGTATCATTTTTAAACTTGTTTCTTTTAATAAATTTTTTAAATTTTCTTGTTAGAAGTGCCAAGTCATCGTCATAGTCTTCATCACTTGAGTTTTCTCTCAAGTAGTCTTCTAAAGTTCTAAGTATCATACTCTTTCTATTCTTTGGAAGGATGTCTTCTTACTCTTTATGAGCTTTGCAAGTCATTTCATAGGTCATTAATGACCCGATTAATTCTTCAAGAGAGAAGTTATTTAAATCTTTAGCCTCTTGAATAGCAGTGATTTTAGGGTCCCAACTCTTTGGAAAGGATCTTAGAATCTTATTCACGAGCTCAAAATCTGAAAAACTTTTACCAAGTCCTTTTAGACTATTGACGACATCCGTGAAACGGGTGTACATGTCGCCTATGGTCTCGCTCGATTTCATTCAAAAAAGTTCAAAAGAATGTATAAAAAGATTGATTTTTGACTCTTTCACTCTACTCGTGACTTCGTGAGTCACTTCGAGTGTGTACCAAATATCAAATGCAGTTTCATAAACCGAAACACAATTGAACTCATTTTTATCAAGCGTACAAAATAAGGCATTCATAGCCTTTGCATTAAGAGCGAAAGTCTTCTTCTCCAATTCATTCCAATCGATCATTGGAAGAGAAGACTTTGAAAATCCATTTTCAACAAGATTCCAAAGTTCAAAATCTAGGGAAATAAGGAAGATCCTCATTCGAGTCTTCCATTAGGTGTAGTTCGTCCCATTAAACATGGGTGGACGTGTAATAGAGTGGCCCTTTAGGTTTCTGACGTATGCCATCTCTCTTAGGTTTTGATTGAGAGTTAACCCTGCTCTGATACCAATTATTAGGATCAAGAGCACTAAGAGAGGGGGGGGGGGTTGAATTAGTGCAGCGAAAACGACGTTCATACGATAAAAACACTTTCGATGAAAAACCATTTTGGAAAGTTTTTCAACATAAGATTAAGTGAAGTACAGTTGAAGAAAAGCAATGGAGGTAGTTTGCAGTTAAGATAGAGAGCAGAATGTAAATGCAAACTGAGATTTAGAGTGGTTCGGTCAATCTTGACCTACATCCACTTTTGGCTTCCGCCTCCAATGAGGTCACCGACATCTACTAGAGGTCTTCCTTCAATAGGTGAAGGCCAACCACCCTTTTATAGCTTTACTCCTTTTGACGGGCTTAGGAGATAACCCTTACATATTTTCACTCCTCTCTTGAATGATCAAAACTTAGATGAAAAGAGGGAGAAAATTTTTTGGTCTTTTACAATACTTTTGAGCTCTCAAATTCTCAAAATAAGATCAAGATTTCGATGCCCTTTTATGCAGGAAAGGGTGGGGCTTATATAGACCCCAACTGGTTGTAATTTGGAGCTCAAAAATGTCATCTCCCAGATTTCTGGGGTCCCTAGCGGTACTATCGCCATAACTAGATGGTACTACCACTTAGCATTGCTCGGAGACCGAGCTCAGGTGGTACCACCGCCTGACAGGGATGGTACCACCGTTCAACTTTGCTCAGAGACCGAGCTCAGACGATACCACCACTTGATAGGGGCGGTACCACCGCCCAGCATTCTTGGGAGATTGAGCTCCCAGGTGGTGCCATCGTCGGCCAAGAATTCTAGGTCCGAATGGGTTGATCCATTCGACCCAATTTGGGCCTATCAAGGGCCCAATTGCCCCTAGATTTAATGGGATCACCTCCCATTCCTAACTTAATCTACATGCTAACTATGATATTTAAGACATTAATACTGCAACTTGCTCCGGTGCATTAATCGCTTCTTCCAGCGAGCTTCCGGTGAACTTCCGACGAACATCCGACGAACCCTTGGTGATGCTCCGATGGACTTTCGGTAAACTCCTGGACTTGCGATGATCCACTTGGTGAGTTTCAATGAGCTTCTTTGACAAGCTCTTGGACTTCTCGGATTTGTTCCCGTAAAACCTCCGACGACCATCCGGACTTCCGTCGAATTCTCGAACCCCCAACGTGATCATGGTCTTGACTACGGCGCAACTCCTGCTGCATGTTTTACTTTCATCATAGTTAATCCTGCACACTTATCTCAACATATGGATTAGATAACAAATTACAATTGACTTCATCATCAAAATCCAAGATTCAACACCGACGAACTCTCGAACTCCCAATGAAGTCACGTCCTTGACTCTGGGACTTCATTTTGCTTCATACCTTGCTATCGTAGTTAATCCCGCACATATAAAACACACTTCGATCTAGATAATTAATATTAAGTATTAATCAAGTTGTCCGGCATGTCATTGGTCCCTCGATGCTTCGTTCGATTCTTCGGCGCATTGTTCTCTCTTGTGGTCTATTGCCCAATCGGCCAGTTGACTCTACAACTCCGATATCCTTGATGCAATATCTGCTCTTCTTGGCCCGATGCCCGAAACCTTCTATCGATACGTCGATAGAAGGTTTTCTGACATGTTTTCTCCGACACAACATGATTTTTCCTACTTTAATTGTCTCATCCTGATCGAAGCATCCTGGGTCACTCAAAACACAGATTAAAATATAAATACATATCAAATGGTTTCAACATTAAAATACGAGATTCAACAAATCTAGGGCCAACTGGGCCCTTGGTAGACCCAAATTGGGCCAAATGGATCAGCCCATTCGGACCCAGAATTCCTGGCTGGTAGGAAACTCGGTCTCCTAGGAGTTCTGGGTGGTAGTATTGCCCCTGTCAAGTGGTGGTACTACTAGCGGTTATTATTGCCAGCAGTGGTACCACCCCCGTCAGGCGATGGTACCGTGGTCTCCGAGCAATGTCAAGTGGTAGTACCACCCAAACTGAGTGATAGTACTACTCAATGATAGATGACAGGCAGTAGTACTGCCCAGTTATGGCGGTGGTACCGCTAGGACCCCAGAAATCCGGGAATGGACACTTTTGAGCTCTAAATTCAAACTGATTAGGGCCTATATAAACCCCACCCTTTCTACATGAAAGGGTAACCGAAAGCTTGCTTTCATTCTGAGTGTTTGAGAGCTTAAAAGTGTTGTAAAAGGCTAGAGTTCCTCTCCCTCTTTTCTTTCTAAGTCTTGATTATTCAAGAGAGGAGTGAAAATAAGGGTTGACTCCTAAACCCGTCAAAAGGAGAAAAGCTGTAAAAGGGTGGTTGGCCTTCGCCTATTAAAGGAATGTCTCTAGTGGACATCGGTGACCTCGTCGGAGGAGGAAGCCAAAAGTGGATGTAGGCCAAGATTGATCGAACCACTCTAAATCTCAGTTTGCATTTATATTCTGCTCTTTATCTTAACTGCAAACTGCCTCCGTTGCTTTATATCAACTATACTTCTGTTTGCTCTCAAGTTAAAGATCTTTCTGAAACAGTTTTCGTACGAAGTCTTTTTGAACTGACGAAAGTATTCATCTGCACTAATTTAACCCCCCCTTAGTGCTCTTGATCCTAACATTTATAACTTTTTCATCGGGTGAAATTGCAATATCATAGGCATGGAGTATTCTAGTGATTATGCCACCATATGGAAGCATCAAGTCCTTTTTAGATATTTCTATCATGTTTTGTTGGATAAGGTAACCAAAGCAATTGTTGTATCCCTTCATGGTCCAATACATAGTTCCTAGTTCCATTTGGCTTACTTTTGTTAGGATCAACAGCACTAAGAGGGGGGGGGGGGTGAATTAGTGTAGCGGATAAAAACGTCAACTTCGTCAAATCTCTCGTACGATAAAAACCGTTTCCGACGTAAATCTGATTTCGGAAACTTAACTTGAAAGCATACGTAAATGTATTGAAGGCAGTAAGCTATTGAAGGGGTTTGCAGTAAGGTAATAGTAGGAAATAAAATGCAAACCAGAGAAGACGGGAGTTTATAGTGGTTCGGTCAATTGTGACCTACATCCACTCCTCTGATTCCTCTTCCATCGAGGCCACCGGCATCCACTAATGATCTTCCTTTACTAGGCGAAGATCAACCTCCTTCTTACACCCCTCTTCTCCTTTTACCGGGTTTAGGAGGCAACCCTTACAAGCACTCACTCTCCTCTCTAAAATAGAATTCTAACACTTAAGCTAGAGGAGGGATTTCTCAATTGATTTCTACAGCGTTTCTTTCCTTTTTTGCTCTTTGTGCTTGTGTCTTTCACCTAGGGATGGGAGGAGTATTTATAGGCTCCAAACTAGTTTGAATTTGGAGCTCAAAAATGTCATCTCCCGGATTTTCAGGGTCCTGTCGGTACCACCTCCTGACTAGGGTGGTACAATTGCCTGGCAGCTCGGAGACTGAGCCTTTGGGTGGTGCCACCGCTTGACAGGGGCGATTGCACCGCCTAGCAGAGCTCGGAGACCGAGCTCAGGCGGTTCCACCGCTTGTCAGGGGCAATTTGTTAGGACTCTAGCTTGGAGAGTCCTAATTGAGAGGGACATTCATGTAAAACTGTTAGGACTCTAGCTAGGAGAGTCCTAATTGAGAGGGACATTCTGTTAGGACTCTAGCTAGGAGAATCCTAATTGAGAGGGGCATTCATGTAGGAGGTGTTTTCTTAGAGAAGAATTAGGAGTTGTAAGGGAATAGGAGTCTTGACTAGGAGTCCTATTAGGAGTTGGTTAGAAGTAAGAGTCTTAAGTAGGAGTCCTATTAGGAGTTAGGGTTTAGAAGCCCTATGTTAGGACTCTAGCTAGGAGAGTCCTAATTGAGAGGGACATTCTGTTAGGACTCTAGCTAGGAGAGTCCTAATTGAGATGGACATTCTGTTAGGACTCTAGCTAGGAGAGTCCTAATTGAAAGGGACACTCTGTTAGGACTAACTAGGAGAGTCCTAATTGAAAAGGATATTCTGTTAGGAGGTTTTTTTCTTAGAGAAGAATTAGGAGTTGTAAGGGAATAGGAGTCTTGAGTTTGAGTCATATTAGGAGTTGGTTAGAAGTAAGAGTCTTAAGTATTCCTTCTCTTTTGATAAGCAATAGATGAATCTTTTCTACACCTGGTATCTTGCTCTGATACCAGGTGTTAGAACCCTTGCAGATTCTAAACTTGGGTTAGAACCCTTGCAATTTATTTATCCCTATCCGAAAATCCAAAAAAAAAAAAAATTTCGTTCCTATATTGCTGCAAATTTTCATCGTAAGTTGCTGAAATTTTTCGACGTGAATTCTGCTATCGCAACTTACACCAATTTTCTTGCTGTTACTGTCGAAATTTTCTTGATGGACATCCTTGCTATCATATAAACTGAGATATTGCTGTCAACTCTCTCCTCAAATCTCTCAAAATTTTGTGGAGATTTCGTCGAGAAACCGTTGTTTCTTCGACGATAATTCTGCTCTTACAAGACAGCACAATTCTGCAGCAAACTTTCACTGATTTTTATCAAACCTATACATGCCTTTAACTCGTCAACAAAAGAGAGATCTTAACATCACAGATTTGGAGTCATATACTATGGCATCTGAGGACGCAATCAATGCTAAATTTGAAGCCTTTGAGGCACGAATGGAGTATAAGATTCGGACTCTCCTTACCGAATTCAGTTTGGGCCGACCACCAAGCCCGAAGAAATCACATCAAGGAGAGAGCTCTAACCAATCACATCATGCCCAAAGAGATGACTTCCAAGAGAGGGGAGGCTCTATGACCGACCCCAACTATTCGCGCATGAGAGTGGACTTCCCTAGATGGGAAGAATGAGACCCAATTGGTTGGATCTCGCGCGCTGAGCGATATTTTCGGTACCATAAAACTGCGGATGCATCCATGGTGGAAATTGCAGCTATACATCTTAAAGGGGATGCCATACAATGGTTTGACTGGTTTGAACACACTTATGGAGCCCTTTCATGGCGACAATTCAAAGAAGGACTACTAATCCGCTTCGGACCAACTTATTACGAGAACATTGACGGACAACTAGCAAAGATCTGACAAACCTCCACCATTCAGGAGTATCAAACCAGGTTTGAAAGGTTATCTAATCAAACTCATGATTGGTCTGAAAAACAGTTATTGGGGACTTTTATTGAGGGCTTAAAGCCGGAGATCCGGGGAGAAGTTAAGGTGCGACAACCATACACGCTTATGGCAGCCATCTCTTTCGCACGACTTCAAGAGGAGCGATTGAACCATGAAGCCTGGAGGACAAGGATCACTCCACGACCTACAATACTAAAGCCCTCAGCCCCCCCTACTATCAACCGAGTCCCTGCACCGAAAAGGTTAACAAGAGAAGAACTTCGGGAGCGATCTGCGAAGGGGTTATGTTGGCATTACGACGAGCCGTGGAGCCGCGAGCATCGCTGTAAAAAAGGTAGACTTCTTATGATTGAACCAGTAGAAGAAGAGGTCATTGAACATCTAGAAGAGAGCCTTGAACATGAAGAAGAAGATATGGAAGAAGAGCCACAGCCGACCGACATTACGGTACACGCACTAGCCGGCTATTCAAATCCACAAACGATGAAAGTTGGAGGCCTTCTCAAACAACAGCCGATCACTGTTCTCATCGACACGGGTAGGACTAATAACTTCCTGAATAGTAAGGTTGCTGCTCGGATGGCACTGCATATTGAAGGTTGCAGCAAGTTCGATGTAAAGGTTGCCGACGATAGAATTCTAAAGTGCGACCAAAGATGCCCGCAGGTGAAACTATTACTGCAAGACCAAGAAATTATCACCGATTTCTTCCTCCTACCAATCGATGACTATGAGGCAGTGCTTGGTATAGAATGGCTGACTACACTAGGTGATGTCTCTTGGAACTTTTCTAAATTAATTATGAAATTCTACTGTAAGGGCAAACAGATCATCCTACGCGGGAAGCGCGGAAGCAACGTTACCACTGTTTCGACCCAACGAATGGAGAAAGTTTTACACAAGGTAAATGGTGCCTTTTTGATGCACCTCCAGCAGCAACCAGAGGGGAAGAAAATAGAATTTGAAGATCAAAATCTTGCCCAATTGCTTACTGAATTTGCCGACATATTTGCTGAACCGCGCGGTCTTCCTCCTTCTCGGCAACATGACCATCGAATTCCAATCCTTCCGGGCAAGCCACCGGCGAACACTCGACCATACCAATATCCTCACCTCCAGAAAGATGAAATTGAAAAGATCGTAAAGGAGATGCTTGAAACAGGGGTGATTCGACCAAGTTGCAGCCCCTATTCCTCACCGGTGCTACTTGTACGCAAGAAGGACGGAACTTGGCGGATGTGCATCGACTACCGAGCTTTAAATGGCATCACCGTCAAGGACAAATACCAAATACCAGTGGTGGATGAACTTCTTGATGAATTGAAAGGAGCTCGAGTTTTCACGAAGTTGGACCTCCGATCCGGTTACCACCAAATTCGGGTATGTAACGATGACATTCCAAAAACTGCATTTCGCACACATGATGGCCATTATGAATTCTTGGTAATGCCTTTTGGACTCACTAATGCTCCTTCAACCTTTCAAAGTCTCATGAATGATATATTTTGGAGCTTTCTTCGTAAATTTGTGCTGGTATTTTTCGATGATATTCTCGTTTACAGCCCTTCTCTTGAGACTCACTTTCAGCATTTACGGATTGTTTTGACGATCCTTCGGGAGAATACTCTTTTTGTTAAGCAACCAAAGTGCAGCTTTCTCCAGCAAAAAGTAGAATACCTTGGGCATATAATATCAGAAGAAGGAGTGGCGGTAGACCCAACAAAAATTGAGGCAATGCAAGGCTGGCCGAAACCTACAAACGTGAAATTACTGCGGGGGTTCCTTGGACTAACGGGCTACTACCGAAAATTTGTTTAGGACTATGGGAAGATCAGTGCACCACTCACTTCTTTACTGAAAAAAGATGCTTTCCAATGGTCGGACAAAGCCTCTGCTGCCTTCGACAAACTTAAAGCAGCCATGACAACAACGCCGGTGCTTGCGCTACCGGATTTCAATAAACCCTTCATCATTGAGGCCGACGCATCTGGAGTCGGAATTGGAGTCGTTCTCATGCAAAATGGTCGACCACTCGCATACACTAGCAAGGCATTATCTCCCTCCCATCAAAATATGTCAGTATATGATAAGGAGATGCTTGCCATTGTACACGCAGTAACGAGGTGGAGACCCTACCTGATCGGCCGGCGATTTCAAATTAAAACTGACCATAAAAGACTCAAGTACTTTTTGGAGCAAAAGATATCATCCCCTGAGCAGCAAAAATGGGTAACCAAACTTCTTGGATTTGATTATGAAATTATTTACAAAAAGGGGAAAGAAAACGTTGTTGCAGATGCACTCTCACGGCTACCTGAACAAGCTAAGGTTTCAGCCATCTCCCTTCCTACCACCGGTCTCCTCGAGGACATTAGGGAAGAATGGAAGAAGGATCCAGAGATCAGCAAGATCATAAAAAAATTGGAGGAGGATCCAAGTACAATAGCCCACTACACCTGGGATTCGAGGGATTTACGCTACAAAGGTCGCATTGTGCATATACCTGACTCCCCTTGCATCGCAATCATCTTGCATGAAATGCACTCTATACCTTCAGCAGGGCACTCTGGATTCCTAAGAACCTACAAAAGAGTGAAGCAAAATTTTTATTGGAGAGGGATGAAAAAAATTATTGCTGAATATGTGGCACAATGTGATGTATGTCAACAGCACAAGGGTGAAACTGTGGCAAATCCAGGGAAGTTACAACTACTACCCATACCAGACTCAGTGTGGACTGACATCTCCATGGACTTCATTAAAGGGCTGCCATCCTCCAAAGGTAAAAGCACGATTCTCGTGGTGGTTGATCGACTTACGAAATATGCTCATTTTTGTGCTGTGAGAAATCCCTACACTGCTGCTAGTATTGCTCAGATTTTCATAGAAAATATTGTTAAACTGCATGGGATGCCAAGGTCCATCGTAAGTGATCGTGACAGGATCTTCACTAGTAAATTTTGGACCGAGTTATTTCAGTTACGAGGCACCAAACTCAAGATGAGCACAGCATATCATCCACAAACTGACGGCCAAACAGAGGTGGTAAATAGGTGCTTAGAGACGTACCTCTGGTGTTTCGCTAGCGACCGACCAAAAGAGTGGGCAAAATGGTTTCCTTGGGCCGAATGGTGGTATAATACTACATATCATTCATCTACAAAATGTGCCCCTTATGAAGCACTGTATGGTCGACCAGCACCTGTAATTCCAAAGTATGTAACTGGCTCGGCCAAGGTAGATCAGGTTGACCAAGAATTGATTGATAGGGACAAACTCTTACAACTGTTAAAAGATAATCTCTCTACCGCTCAAGCCAGAATGAAGCAGCAAGCCGACACACGACGAAGTGAAAGAGAATTTTCAGTGGGAGATTGGGTTTATCTTCGCCTACAACCATACAAGCAACTCTCTATCAACACTCGAGCCTCCATGAAGCTATCCCCACGTTTTTATGGGCCCTATCAGATCACAGAGCGTATTGGAGCCGTGGCATACAGACTTAAATTACCTAAAGATGCCAAAATTCACCCTGTCTTCCACGTATCATGCCTAAAGCCCAAATTGGGAGAACACGAGTCACCCCAGATCCAACTGCCCAACACAACTGAGGATGGAGTTATTCAAGCCCAACCACAAGCCATCCTCGATCGTAGGATCGTGATGCGTCGTCGACATCCCTCTACTGAAGTACTAGTGCATTGGAATAATCTACCACTTGAAGACGCCACATGGGAACCATATGAGGAGCTGAAGACCCGGTTCCCTGAGTTCATGGAATCTCAGCCTTGAGGACAAGGCTGATTTGAAGAGGGCGGGTCTGTTAGGACTCTAGCTAGGAGAGTCCTAATTGAGAGGGACATTCTGTTAGGACTCTAGCTAGGAGAGTCCTAATTGAGATGGACATTCTGTTAGGACTCTAGCTAGGAGAGTCCTAATTGAAAGGGACACTATGTTAGGACTAACTAGGAGAGTCCTAATTGAAAGGGATATTCTGTTAGGAGGTTTTTTTCTTAGAGAAGAATTAGGAGTTGTAAGGGAATAGGAGTCTTGAGTATGAGTCATATTAGGAGTTGGTTAGAAGTAAGAGTCTTAAGTAGGAGTCATATTAGGAGTTAGGGTTTAGAAGCCCTATAAATAGCCATGTATTCCTTCTCTTTTGATAAGCAATAGATGAATCTTTTCTACAGCTTTTGAGCAGCAACTTGGAGGAAGGAACCCCTATAGAGTTCCAAGGAGGCCGATCCCCTAAAGAGATCAACCCCAAGTTTAGAATCTGCAAGGGTTCTAACACCTGGTATCAGAGCAGCGTTCTTGGCATCTCGCTGCCCTTCCACTGCCATCCATCAACCCTCCACAACCGCCCAAAGCAATTCCCACAATTGCTTATAAGATCGTCGCCGAATTCCACCATCATCTCCACCACCGCAGATCAACCTTTGATCTCCCCGTGAATTGCAACAGGTTCTAGTTACCATCTGTTTGATCTTGCTACTGTGCTTTTTCTATCCAAATTTCTACGAAATTTTTATGACATCTTTGAAACTTCCTAACAGTGGATTTCCCATTGGTTTTATCGAAAAATTCTCAATATAAACTACTGATCTTTTATGTCCAATCTGCTGCACTTAAAAATCTATGCTGCAGAAAATTTCAGCTGCATATCGTTGCCTTAACCCATCTATTTGCAATCTTTTTTGAATGAAATTTCTTATACACTTCATAGATCATCTTGGCTTCCATCTAAGATTGATCTATTAAGAAATTCATCTTTAAAAACAATTTTATGTTGCTGCAAATTTTCATCGTAACCCGCTGAAATTTTTCGACGACAATTCTGTAATTGCAACTTGCACCAATTTCCTTGCTGTTATACTGCCGAAATTTTCTTGATTAAATTAGATATCCTTGCTGTCATATAAACTGTGATTTTGCTATCAATTCCCTCCTCAATTCTCTTATGTTTTTGGTGGAAATTACGTCGAGAAACCGTTGTTTCTTCGACGACAATTCTACTCTTACAAGACAGCACATACTTGCTGCAACTTCTACGGATTTCTGTCAAACCTTTGCTACCATCTACCACAGATCCAAAACTTTCATCCACAACCCTAAAACTCTGCCAAACCACACCCTCAAACTGTACCCAAAACAGCCACAAAACAAGCCTAAACCACAGCCTACATCCACCAATCCACCAACCCTTTCAACCATCACTTCTCTCAACCTATACATGTCTTTAACCCAACAAAAAAAGAGAGATTTGGGGGCATATACTATGGCATCTAAGGAGGCAATCAATGCTAAATTCGAAGCCTTGGAGGTGCGAATGGAGGATAAGATTCGGATGCTCTTTACCGAACTCAGATTGGGCGGACCACTAAGCCCGAAGAAATCATATCAAGGAGAGAGCTTTGCCCAATCACACCAAGCCCGAAGAGATAACTTCCAAGGGAGGGGAGGCTATATGACTGACCCCAACTATCCATGTATGAGAGTGGACTTCCCTAGATGGGAAGAAGGAGACCCGATTGGTTGGATCTCACGTGCGGAGCGATATTTTCGGTACCACAAAATCGCAGATGCATCTATGGTGAAAATTGCAGCTATACATCTTGAAGGGGATGCTATACAGTGGTTTAAATAGTTTGAACATACTTATGGAGTCCTTTCATGGCAACAATTCAAAGAAGGACTGCTGATCCGCTTCAGACCAACCGATTACGAGAATATTGATGAACAACTAGCAAAGATCCGACAAACCTCCACCATTCAGGAGTACCAAACCAGGTTTGAAAGGTTATCTAATCAAAATCATGATTGGTCTCAAAAATAGCTATTGAGGACCTTCATTGAGGGCTTGAAGTCGGAGATCCGAGGAGAAGTTAAAGCGTGACAACCGTACACGCTTATGGCAGCCATCTCTTTCGCACGACATCAAGAGGAGCAATTGAACCATGAAGCTCGGAGGACTAGGGTCACTCCTCAACCAGTAATATTGAAGCCCTCAGCCCCCCCTACTGTCAACCAAGTCCCTGCACTAAAGAGGTTAACAGGAGAAGAGCTTCGGGAGCGATATGCGAAGGGGTGTTGGCATTGTGACGAGCTGTGGAGCCGTGAGCATCGCTGTAGTAAAGGAGGACTTCTTATGATTGAATCGATAGAAGAAGAGGTCAATGAACATCCAAAAGAGAGCCTTGAACATGAAGAAGAAGATGCGGAAGAAGAGCCACAACCGACTGACGTTACAATGCACGCACTAGCCAGCTACTCAAACCCGCAAACGATGAAAGTTGGAGGCCTTCTCAAACAACAACCGATCACTGTTCTCATCGACATGGGCAGTACTACTAACTTTCTATATAGTAAGCTTGTTGTTCGGATAGCATTACCTATCGAGAATCGCTGCAAGTTTGATGTTAAGGTCATCAACAGACGGATTTTGAATTGTGATCGTAGGCACCCGCAGGAGAAACTATTGCTGAAGGACCAAGAGATAATTGCATATTTCTTCCTTCTCCCTCTTAACAATCATGAGGCCATGCTTAGAATTAAATAGTTGATGACATTAGGTGATATTTTTTGGAATTTTATGAAACTAATTATGAAATTTTACAATAAGGAGAAACAGGTGACATTGCACGGGAAACATGGGGGCGACATAACAACGATTTGCACACAACAAATGGAGAATGTTTTGCATAAAGTTTGCAGTGGCTTTTTAGTACAACTTGAGCAGCAAACTAAGGGAGAGCCAATAGAATTTGAAGATCCAAATCTACTTCCTTTGCTTGCTGAATTTTCAAATATATTTGACGAACCGTGCAACCTACCTCTTACCCGTCGGCATGATCATTGTATAACGATTCTTCCAGGCAAATCTTCAGTAAATACTTGGCCATATCAGTATCTACATCTCCAGAAGGATGAAATAGAAAGGATTATAAAAGAGATGCTCGAAACAGGAGTTATTCGGCCAAGTTGCAACCTCTACTCTTCACTAGTGCTACTTGTACACAAGAAGGACGGAACATGGCGAATATGCGTTGATTACCGAGCTCTCAATGGCATAACCATCAAGGATAAATGCCCTATTCCAGTACTAGATGAATTGCTATATGAAAGGGAGCACAAATCTTCACAAAGATGGACCTTTGATCCGGGTATTATTAAATACGAGTGTACGAAGAAGTCATACCGAAAACCGCCTTTCGAACACACAACGGCCACTAGAAATTTTTACTTTCTTCAACAAAAGTTGGGATATCTTGGGCATATCATATCAGAGGAAGGTGTGACGGTGGACCCCTTCAAAATTGGAGCAATGCAAAACTGGCTGACCTTGAGAAAAATAAAATTGCTATATGGCTTTCTGGGTTTAACAGGCTACTACCGCAAGTTCGTGAAAAACTATGGAAAGATCAGTGCACCACTTACTTCCTTACTGAAAAAAGATGTCCTCCAATGGTTGGACAGAGCCTCTATGGCCTTTGACAAACTTAAGGCAGCCATGATGACAACGCCGGTGCTAACACTACCAGATTTCAACCGACCCTTCATTATTGAGGCTGACACATCTGGAGTCAGAATTAGAGCCATTCTCATGCAAGATGGTCGAACACTCGCATACACTAGCAAGGCATTATCTCCCTCCTATCAAAATAAGTCAACATATGATGAGGATATGCTCGCCATTGTGCGCGCAGCAACGCGGTGGAGACCCTACTTGATTGGTCGACGATTTCAAATTAAAACCGACCAAAAAAGCCTTAAGTACTTTTTGGAGCAAAAGATATCATCCCTTGAGCAGCAAAAATGGGTAACAAAACTTCTTGGATTTGATTATGAAATAACTTACAAAAGGTGGAAAGAGAATATTGTTGCAGATGCGCTTCCGCAACTACTTAAGCAAGCTGAATTTTCGATCGTTTTACTTCCAACCAGCGACTTCCTTGAGGATATTAAGATGGAATGGCAGGAAGATTTGGAGACCAGTAAGATACAAAAAAAATTAGAGGAAGCACCAAGCTCCGTGGCTCATTACAATCGGGACTCAAAAGAATTATGCTATAAGGGACACATTGTGCTTGTGACAAATTCTACTTGCATCTTCAAGAGCAGATTTTGGACAAAGTTATTCCATATGCAGGGTACTAAATTGAAAAGGAGTACGACATATCACTCATAAACTAACAGCCAGACAGAAGTTTTAAATAGGTGCTTGGAGACAGCCCAAAGCCACCCACCAAATATGACTACCCAAAGAGAACTCTAGACCCAGCCAAGTGCCATTATTGATCGACGGATCGTGACTCGACGACGACGACCCACTAATGAAGTGCTAATACAGTGGGCGAACCTACCAATAGAAGATGCCACTTGGGAGAACTATGACGACTTGAAGATCAAATTCCCAGAATTCACGAATCATCAGCCTCGAGGACAAAGCTGATTTGAAGAGGGCGGGTCTGTTAGGACTTTAGTTTGGAGAGTCCTAATTGAGAGGGACATTCATGTAAAATTGTTAGGACTCTAGCTAGGAGAGTCCTAATTGAGAGGGACATTCTGTTAGGACTCTAGCTAGGAGAGTCCTAATTGAGAGGGGCATTCATGTATGAGGTGTTTTCATAGAGATGAATTAGGAGTTGTAAGGGAATAGGAGTCTTGACTAGGAGTCCTATTAGGAGTTGGTTAGAAGTAAGAGTCTTAAGTAGGAGTCCTATTAGGAGTTAGGGTTTAGAAGCCCTATAAATAGCCATGTATTCCTTCTCTTTTCATAAGCAATAGATAAATCTTTTCTGCAGCCTTTGAGCAGCAACTTGGAGGGAGGAACCCCTATAGAGTTCCAAGGAGGCCGATCCCCTAAAGAGATCAACCCCAAGTTTAGAATCTGCAAGGGTTCTAACACAATTGCACCGACCAGTCTCGCTCGGAGACTGAGCCCAAGCGGTGCCACCGCCTGCCTGGGGCGGTTGCATCACCCAGTCTCGCAGAGCCCAAGCGGTGCCACCGCTTGACCTGGGTGGTTGCACCGCCCAGCTTTCCTCGGAGACCCTCTCTTGGGTGGTGCCACCGCCGACCCTAGCGGTGCCACCGCCTGGCAGGAATTCTGGTCCGAATGGGTTGATCCATTCAGCCCAATTTGGGTCTATCAAGGGTCCAATTGCCCCCAGATTAAGTTAGTGGGATCACCTCCCATTCCTAACTTAATCTACATGCTAACTACGACATTTCTTAAAACATTTACTGCAACTTGCTCTGGTGCATCAATCGCTTCTTCCGGCGAGCTTCCGGCGAACTTCCGTTGATCATCCGATGAACCCTCGGTGATGCTCCTGCGGACTTCCGACAAACTCCTGGACTTGCGACGATCCACTTGGCGAGTTCCGACGAGCTTCTTTAGCAAGCTCCTGGACTTCTCGGATTTGTTCCCAAAGAACCTCTGATGACCATCCGGACTTTCATCGAACTCTCGAACTCCCAACGTGATCATAGTCTTGACTCCGGTGCAACTTTTGCTGCATGTCTTACTTTCATCGTAGTTAATCCTGCACATGTAAAACAAAACTTCGATCGAGACAATTAATCCTAAGCAATTAACCAAGTTGTCCGGCATACCATTGGTCCCTCGACGCTTCGTCCGATTATTCGGCGCATCGTCCTCTCCTACGGCCTATTGCCTAATCGGCCAGTTGACTCCGCATCTCTAATATCCTTGGCACAATACCCACTCTTCTTGGCTCGATGCCCGAGTCCACGGCCTGAAGCCTTCTGTCGATATGTTGACCGATCCGCCATCCCGACATCCAATCTTCTGACATGTTCCTCCGGCACAACATGATTTTTCTTGCTTTAATTGTCTCATCCTGATCGAAGCATCCTGCGTCACTCAAAATGTAGATTAAAACATAAACACATTTATCAATTGGTTTCATCATCAAAATACGAGATTCAACAATCTCCCCCTTTTTGATGATGACAACCAATTAATGATAGAGTTAAACTTAACTCCCGGAGTTTAAACAAACTCCTCCTATCAATATGTCATATTGATAGAACCTTGAATTCAAACTGAATTCCAGTCATTGCAATATTCATCATGAATACTTGCAACACGTCATCATGAACCTATGCATAAACTTATGCATCACATGTCATGTCATCAACAAAAAGGAGAAGTACCACAATCAAGTATTTGTTATATAGGTTCAACTCATTGCATGAAAAACATAGTATCATCATGCAATTTTGCTATCATCATAGATATACAAGGTAGTAAGATAGCAAGTTCCACAACATCAAGCTAGCAAATTTTATAATATTTTAGAACATGCAAGCTAGCAGTTTTGAGATATTCAAGAAAGCAACTCTTGCTTCTTGAAATATGCAAATTTGTCAAGTTTTGCTAGATGTACAAGTTAGCATTTTTGCCTCTTGAGATAGACAAGATAGCACATTGGCTTCTTTTGATATAGCAACTTTTTGCTTCTCTTTAGACTACAAGCTAGCAATTTTTACGATATGCAAGTTTCACAATATACAAGCTAGCAAAAATTTTGAAAGCAAATGCAAGATAGCTTTCTTGTGTAAGCTCATGATTCTTGCTTCTTATTGCAATGTGCAAGTTGCAAGTTTTGCTTCTTGAGATAGACAAGATAGCACTTTTACAATTTTTGTTTCTTAAGATAGGCAAGCTTGTGATGTTCAAGATAACAAGCTCTTTCTTCTCTTTTGAGAAGTGTCATTTTTGCTTTCTTTGCAAAGTGCAAGCTAGCATAATGCCAAACTAGAAAGAGATAATGTTTTACATGAGGCAAGCAAACAATTTGGCAAATATTACATTTGCATCTTCTCTTTTGAGAAATGCAATTTTTGCTTTCATCTTGAATTGTGCAAGCTAGCTAGTTTGCCTCTTTTCATGATATCCACGCTAGAAATTATTGCTCCCCCTTTGTCATTGTCAAAAGAAGGGAAGACCCTTATATCAATTTTCATATTATGACAAAGGTAAGTATCAATCTTATTTGTGCATCATTATATATTCAAATTAAAACATACACAATTTCAAAAACCTTATTTTTCATGCACGATACCGAAAAATAAATCAATCATCATTAATGGGCATATCATACATGATACTCAAACATTAAAATTTTTAAGCATTTATCAACATGTTGATCATGATACCAAACATTCATCATTTAAAGCATTCATGATACACATCATATGCAATACATCATGTACATCATTATCATAAGTATTGCATACATCATTTTAACTTCATGAATATTTCATCATTGCATGCATCATACCAAAACATTTCAAGCCATGCAAGCCATAAATACAAAGAAATCATGTCATGAAGGATAAAATTATTTGAATACCAAAAGACATGATTCATATAGTAAATATCTTCTTTAAATAAAATATCAAGAAAAATCATAGGAGTACAAAGAAGAGATCTTGTTTTAAAAGAAAATCAAGTAATAACTCCAAGAACTCACAAGGAAAAATCATAATTCATTTAGAAAATCTCATCTTAAGAGAATATCAAGTAAAATCATAGAAGATCGATTAATGAGAAATTTTGATTCATAATAAAATATCATGTATCGAATGTCGAGAAATCAAAATGATGATTTATAAAAAATATCACAAGTTATATTCAAGAGAAAAATCATCATTCATTTTCAAATCATTCAATTTGTCACATCAACATTTCTTAGATATGCATGATACCAAAACATGGTTTCAAATCTTCAACATATAACATGCATAAATTCAAAAATTGAAAGGAGAAGGGAAGAATTCAAAGGTACAAAGATTTCAACCATCTCATAAACAAATGGAAGACCAAGTCATGAATCCAAAATTCCAAGAATCAAAATGATCATCAAAGGTAATCTCATGTTATTCCAAGAAATCAATATCATGATTTTGATAAAACTCATTTCAAATTTAAATCATCAAAATCACTTTTATGGTTCACAAAATTCATAACATAGGTGGATTCATGATTTCATTGATAATATATTTTCCCTTTTTTTAAGTATTTCACTTTAAGTGATTGATTTCATGTTAGCATACTTTTTCATTTATGTTAAATAAAAAAAAATGCATCAACGTTTAGGATCAAAAAAATGAATTTCGTCATAAAACCATCAAGATCAATAAATCACAAAAATCAAGAGAATCCGAAAATGAAATTTAACACTTTCATGCATTCGGACATGGTTTTGCCATATGTTTTTCAAATACACTCATGAAAATAACACATGCTTATCATCATGTATAACTTAAAATCTCATGCATAAAATTATCAATCATTGTATCAAAAACATTTAATATTTTCATTACATCATTATGCATTACTTCAAATCAAACATGATTTCATTCAACAATGTTAATCAAACATGGTACACATTATTACTTCTTAACCATGATTTCATATTTTCAATCAAAATCATTTTGTTTGTTTATCATAAAATATGCAATATTATCATTTTCGAAATTACTAGCATGATCATAATTTTTGTATTTTTATTTTTAAACATGTAATTTTCAAGAAAATTAATTCTAAACTAAAAAAGAAAATACATCATGAAAGCATCAAGTAATTTCAAAATAAATCAGGGGGATTTCGATTACCTCATCATTGAAAGTGGTTAAGGCGTAGTTTGCCACCTCGCCTTTCTTGATTTTCTCCTCGTCTTCGGAGGAGCTCGATTTATCTCACTTTGTGTTCTTCTTCTTTGGCCTCTTCCTCTGTTCAAGTTCATTGTTTATTTTAGATTTTTGTTTAATAAACTTATTAAGATTTAGTATTCAAAGTTCAAGTTCATCATTGTCCTCATCACTTGAGTCATCGCTCAAGTGGTATTCATTTGTCCGGAGTTCCAAATCCTTCCTGTTCTTTGGAAGGTTGTTTTGTTCATCATGTGCATTGTGCACCATTTCATATGTCATCAACGAACCAATTAGTTCTTCAAGTGGAAACATATTTAAATCTTTTGTTTCTTGTATTGCAGTTATTTTAGGATCCCACCTTTTTGAAAGGGATCTTAAGATCTTGCTTACGAGTTCAAAATTCAAAAAAGATTTACTAAAAACTCTTAAATTATTGACGACATCCGCGAAACGGGTGTACATGTCGCCTATAGTCTCGCTTGGTTGCATTCAAAAAAGCTCAAAATTATGCAATAAAATGTGAACTTTCGAGTCTTTGACTCTACTAGTTCCCTCGTACGTGATTTCAAGTGTTCGCCAAATATCAAAAGTCGTTTCGCACATAAAAATCCAATTGAACTCGTTTTTGTCCAAAGCGCAAAATAAGGCATTCATAGCCTTTACGTTTAAAGAAAAATACTTCTCCAAATCTGTCCATTTGTTCATCGGTTTAGAGGGAAGTTGAAAACTATTTTCAACAATATTCTATAAATCTAAATTCATAGAAATCAAGAAAACTCTCATTCAAGTTTTCCAATAAGTGTAGTACAATCCATTAAACAACGGTGGGCGAACAACCGATAAGCCCTCTTGAAAGCCATGAAGAGCCATTTCTCTCGGGTGTAAATCCAAAATGAGAAATACTGGGCTATGATACCAATTGTTAGGATCAAGAGCACTAAGGGGGGGGGGGGGGGGGGTGAATTAGTGCAGCAGATAAAAACGTCAACTTTGTCAAATCTCTCGTACGATAAAAATCATTTCCGACGTAAAAACGATTTTGAAAACTTAACTTGAAAGCATACGTAAATTTATTGAAGGCAGTAAGCTATTGAAGGGGTTTGCAATAAGGTAATAGCAGGAAATAAAATGCAAACCAGAGAAGACGGGAGTTTATAGTGGTTCGGTCACTCGTGACCTACATCCACTCCTCCTATTACTCTTCCGTCGAGGCCACCGGCATTCACTAATGATCTTCCTTTACTAGGCGAAGATCAACCTCCTTCTTACACCCCTCTTCTCCTTTTACCCGGTTTAGGAGACAACCCTTACAAGCACTCACTCTCCTCTCTACAATAGAATTCTAACACTCAAGCTAGAGGAGGGATTTCTCAACTGATTTCTACAGCGTTTCTTTCCTTTTTTGCTCTCTGTGCTTGTGTCTTTTACCCAGGGATGGGAGAGGTATTTATAGGCTCCAAAGTGGTTTGAATTTGGAGCTTAAAAATGTCATATCCCGGATTTTTGGGGTCCTGGCGGTACCACCTCCTGACTAGGGCGGTACAACCGCCTGCAGCTCGGAGACTGAGCCTCTAGGCGGTGCCACTGCCTGACAGGGCCAATTGCACCGCCTGGCAGAGCTCGAAGATCGAGCTCAGGTAGTTCCACTGCCTGCCAGGGGCAGTTGCATCGCCTAGCCTCACTCGGAGACTGAGCCCAAGCGGTGCCACCGCTTGCCTGGGGCGGTTGCACCGCCCAGTCTCGTAGAGCCCAAGCAGTGCCACCGCCTGACCTGGGCAGTTGCACTGCCCAACTTTCCTGGGAGACCCTCTCCTGGGTGGTGCCACCGCCGACCCTGACGGTGCCATCGCTTGGCAGGAATTCTGGTCCGAATGGGTTGATCCATTCGGCCCAATTTGGGTCTGTTAAGGGCCCAATTGCCCCCAGATTAAGTTAATGGAATCACCTCCCATTCCTAACTTAACCTACATGTTAACTACAACATTTCTTAAGACATTTACTATAACTTGCTCCGGTGCGTCAATCGCTTCTTCTGGCGAGCTTCCAGCGAACTTCCGTCGATCATCCGATGAACCCTCGATGATGCTCCTGCGGACTTCCGGTAAACTCCTGGACTTGTGACGATCCACTTGGTGAGTTCTGACGAGCTTCTTTGGTAAGCTCCTGGACTTCTCGGATTTGTTCCCGTAGAACCTCCGACGACCGTTCGGACTTCCGTCGAACTCTCGAACTCCCAACGTGATCATAGTCTTGACTCTGGTGCAACTCCTGCTGCATGTCTTACTTTCATCATAGTTAATCCTACACATGTAAAATAAAACTTTGATCGAGACAATTAATCCTAAGCAATTAACCAAGTTGTCCAGCTTGTCATTGGTCACTTGATGCTTCGTCCGATTATTCGGCGCATCGTCCTCTCTTGTGGCTTATTGCCCAATCGGTTAGTTGACTCCGCAACTCCAATATCCTTGGCACAATACCCGCTCTTCTTGGCCTGATGCCCGAGTCTATGGGTCGAAGCCTTCTGTCGATACGTCGACCGATCCACCAGCCCGACGTCCAATCTTCTGACATGTTCCTCCAGCACAACATGATTTTTCCTGCTTTAATTATCTCATCCTGATCAAAGCATCCTGCGTCACTCAAAATGCAGATTAAAACATAAACACATTTATCAATTGGTTTCATCATCAAAATACGAGATTCAACAACTTCATCATGATAATATTGTTTAGGGAGAATGATACTAATTAGGATGTGATGAAGTATTTTAGTGCTTAATAGTAGTAAATGCTCATAATTTTTTTGAAGTATCATTAAATTGGGATTCCCAAAAATTGTTCCTAAGGCATCAACATAAGTGGTCCCAATTGTTTCATCATCCCATTGTCCTCTAAAATAACAACATCCTTCTTTCACCGAGATGCCTATGATATCGGAAATAGATCTATCCGTAATGGATATATGATGTCCTAATATATAGGTTGATACCCTTTCTTCTTCATCTACATGTAGATTATTATAAAACAACCTAACAAGTCTAGGGTAAATAGGTTCACTTATTTGTAGGATTGGGAGAAGGTCTAGATTTGCAAACAATTGAATAGGTTCTAAATCACTTAGTTCATCTAAATCAACATATTTTCCCTTATGAACATGTCTAGATTCTATGGATGCAAATTTTAGGGCATGTTGATGTGAATTGAAAAGTGTAGAATCATAGTTTTCTTCTAATCTCTTCTTTCCTTTGTTCTTAGAGGATCTTCTAGAACCCATAAATACTGCTATTATGAAGATAAATAATGAGCAAGAGTAGATGATATAAAAGAGAAATCAAAGCCTTTTAGAGAATACCTTAGTTGAGATCTTCAAGAAGATATAAGATTGATCCTTGATCTTATAGGAAATAGGGGGTTTTGGGCAGCTAGAGGGAGAGAATGGAGTTCAAATGAGGTTTGGAGCTGCAAGGGTGAGTGGAAAATGAGTTGGGATTGGTTCTATCGTTGGCCCTAGCTCGGTTTTAAAAGGGGGCAGATTGCGGGCGGTGGCACCACTGGCTGGGCAGCGCTACCGCCTGCCACCCGTGGCAGCTGGCGGTGCTACCGCTAGCTAGGCGGTGCCACCGCCTATAGGCAGTAAGCCCTGCTTACAAGGGTGTGTGGGTTGATATGGGTGATTTCAATTTTAAGAGAGTTTTTGTTTGTGGAGCACACAACCCTAATTACATAATCATGTAAAAATTCACATCACAAGAGGTGAAGATTCGTACGTTCATGATCGATCTTGCATATTATACCTAAATGTCATATAGAACTCATATGTTTTTAATATGTTCATGACTCATCATGCAAGCATCGTAAGCCTCGAAATATATAACTCAAGTTCATCATACAAATTCGTATGCAAACCTGGCTCGCAAGCCATAAGTTCATGATCTTGTAAGATATAGTTGGATCCGAAAAATTTTGAGGAAGGATTGTATCTGATAAATATGGAAATCTGGAGGATGTGTGAAGGGGAATTCATGCGTAAGAGTTTACAAGTTTCAAAATTTGAGGGATCAAACTTAAGTGTTTATCACACAGGATTGTATTATTAACGTATGGAGTATAAGTATCATTTTGTAATTGATAGTTTTAATTCTACCGATCCTCTTTTTTGTTATTTTAGCTAGAGAGCGTTACGAGTCATTTTGGATCTCTGGTCATAAACCTTGAGAACCCAAAAAGCAAGATATCATCTTTTGCTCCTAGCTTGTGATGGTATACGTTTCTAAAAAAGAGGATGATTTTTAGGTACCCATTTGATCTTGGGTGCCTCAAAAATCGATCTATATTGCTTATCATGTTGCATAGAATTCTTTATGGTTCCTTTAGGAACCCAAATCAATTTGTTTGGACTACACTTTTTAAATGGACAATGATAAGCTTTATATCCACGTTTGCAACAAAAGTTGCATTTGTTTTGGGGCGAAATATGTAAGATAGAGCCTTTAACGAAGGTGGTTGGATTTTGGTGAGAGCTACTCATAAATCTGATTCCACTTCTTTTATGAACGTGACCCTTATTGGTAAGGATCATGTTCAATGACTTGCTACCAACCTCAAATTTCTTCAAGGTATCCTTGTAACATCCCCCATTTAAAAAAAAAATTAGTAAAAGGTTTGTTTGTAAAAATAAGGATTATTTAATAATTATTTTATATTAAATAATATTATATTAAAAGTTTATGGCTAGGGACCTAAGAGTAAATATTAGAAGTTTGATATAATTTATGAAAGATTCAGATTTAAGTTAAAAAAAAAAATAGTGGACATGTGTCACTAGCTAACCTAAGGTTGGTGCCACCTATCTTTGCTCTAAAGATGACACCTAGCCCCTTTCATGCATGCATGACACCTTGCAACTTTTGCTTTAGCCAAAACTCAAATAATTAGATGAAAGGTTAAAGAAAACAAACCTGAAGAGTTGCAGCCAACGTGAGTTTGAGAAAAGAAGAAGAAGAAGAGAAGAAGAAGAAGAAGAAGAAGAAGAAGAAGAAGAGCTTGAGGTTTTTCATCAATTTTCTCACATTTGGGATTCAAATAATTTTAAGGCAAGTGTTCTAACCCCATCCCACAGTAACCTTAACCTCTGTTTCCATTTTTATTCTGTAAAATTTGAGATATTTCAACTGAGAACCAGACCTTCTTTCATTTTGATACAAAGCCATGAATCAGTAATTTTTCGGTAATCTGACCTCTATGCAATGTTTTGGTCATAACATTTTGTAATAAACTCTGATTTAGACAAACCTATTCTTTGAAAGTAGACAAAAAAATCTTTATTTTGATATGAAGATCTAATGATTTGGAGTTTAAATGCCTACTAAGACTTCTGTTTAAATTAACCATACAGATTTTGCAAAACAGGGACTGAAATTTCTGACCTCTTATTGCTTAACTACTTGTAACTTTCTGCTGTGAACTCAGATTCATACAAAATATGATTTATTCAAAGCTAGACTCAAAATTCTTTCTATGTATTCCTGATTTGAAATTTTTGGAGGACAATTGCTAACTGAAACATCTGCTTTCATTGACCCTATGGATTTAGTAAAATAGAGCTATTATTTTCAGACCTTTCACAACGAAATTATCTGTAACTCCTTGTTGTAAATTACAATTCTTATAAAACTTGATTTTCCTAAAACTAGATTGAAAAATATTTCTAATGACACCTATTTTGTATAAATGGGAGCATAATTGGTTATCCAAATAGTTCATACAATGTTCCTATCAAATTCTGCTAGAATCGAGCTTTGGTCGATTTCGGCTTTCCTTGTTACTTCTTTTTGGAAATCGATTTTGGCAAAAACTCTTACTTTAGTTAAGCTTTACATTATTACCTTAAATTCCTGTATACTTTTGTCCTTTATTTATTTGTACATCTGCAGCTATCATCTAAAGTTCATGTTTGCATCGTAATGATTCGACACATGCATCCCATTGTTCTGCATTTTGCTTTTGATATATGCCTCTTCCAGTTTCATTTCTTTGGACATTGAATTTATCTAACTTTCTTATTTCAATTGAGCTATATGTGATTTCTTGAAATCCTTGTATGCCCTTGCTTTTGTTTCCTTTCAAATCTAAATACATTTGTGAAAGATTATGTTTGTATCGTATTGACTCGAAAGGCATATATACATTTCGTTGTTCCGCATGTGCTTCCAATATATGCTAATTTCATTATTCATATTGTCCCTTTGTACTCTGGTGTTTGTAGGATAAATGTGAACCTTTGCCAAAAATGGTAAAGGGAGTTATGCTTAGAGCCCGCGATGCTCTGCCGGCCCCCTATGACTTCACTCAGACGTGGGTGGATGGAGCTCCCAGACATGGGAGACTTATGTTTGGTGGTCATTCAGAAATGGATGGACCATATTATGTTATGATCCCACTTCACCTTCTATGTGTTTGATCTGATATCCAAAGCTTTGGCTATGTTTCTATGCATGCTTTGGATAAGAATGAAATGAATGCATCATCATGTGACATTGGAACTTCTATTCATGTTTTGTTCTTTGATATATTTCTAAAATGTTATAAGTCTTTGTTATACTTTAAAAACTACCATATGTCATCGACATGCTCCTTATGCCAATGATATGCTCCAATTACCTTTCCTCGATTGTATGAACAAAACGTAATTCTGTATTCAAACAAAACATGCTACTGTTTCATCTTGTATCTCTGCTTTATATTTTGATACCTTATTTGTTTGAAACCTGTCCTCTTTGCTATGGATATGTTAGTCATTTGCTGAGTTTTATATGCTCACCCCGTTGCTATATAAATTTTTCAAGATAGCTTATCGCTCGCTAAAATATGTAAATTGGGTTGAGACAATGGAAGGCTAGAAGATTTTGGGGCAAATATTTTGTACTTGATAGGTTGATGTTGTATAAGTTCTTTTTGGGTGTAATGAAATATCAATGACAAATCTAGATTGATGTATCTTGTAAATATTTGAAAAGTACCTCTTAAGTTAGGATTTTGAAAATGTTAAGTTTAAACTGTGTACTAATATAAACACGTAGTACATGTTGGTTTTGTGATTGCATTAATTGTCGCGCTTATGGATTTATGATATAGTTATGGTTTAGTTAAGTTGCTTTTGGATTTTAAACAATCATCTAGTGACATGATGTATGATTATAAACTGCACAGGTTTTATGAATTGTGGATTGTAGAGGTGAATGATTTGAATATTTTTCTTAGTGACCTCAAATATATGATTGGATCCTGGATTGTTTGTTGAATTATAATTTTATCAATCTTGAGTTAGGTTCACACCTCCTAAATGAGAATTAAATTCGGGGGGGCGTGACAATCCTTGAGTAGCAAGTTCTCCTTTTGGAGTATTTCTAAATTATGGTATTTCGTATATGGAGCTAAACTATCATTATGCTTAATTTTTAATTTATCGAAATTACTAACAAGAAAATCATGGTCCTTTTTTAACAATTTATATTTTCTACTAATTATTTTACATTCATCAAATAAATCATGGAAAGTATTTAATAATTCATCAAATGATAAATTTATATCAATTGAACTTGATACCTCCTCTCCAATGGCCATTAGTGCATAATGAGCAACTTGCTCGGTGTTGGGCTCATCTTCTTCAAATGCACTTGAGTCATCCCATGTTGCTTTGATCGCCTTCTTCTTTGGTGTTCTCTTCTTGGCTTGGGGACATTCACTTTTATAATGTCCCGACTTCTTGCATTCGTAACAAATTACTTGGTCTTTCTTGGGTTCAAATTTATTTTTAGTGTCATTTTTAAATTTGTTTCTTTTAATGAATTTTTTAAATTTCCTTGTTAAAAGTGCCAAGTCATCGTCAAAGTCCTTATTACTTGAGTTTTCTCTTAAGTGGTCTTCTTGAGTTTAAAGTGTCATATCCTTCCTATTCTTTGGAAGGGTGTCCTCATGCTTTTAATGAGCTTGGCATGTTATTTCGTAGGTCATTAGTGACTCAATTGATTCTTCAAGAGGAAAATTGTTTAAATCTTTGGCCTCTTGAATGGTCGTGACTTTAGGGTCCCAACTCTTTGGAAGGGATCTTAAAACTTTATTAACGAGCTTGAAATCTGAAAAACCTTTACCGAGTCCTTTCAGACCATTGACGATATCCGTAAAACAGGTGTACATGTCTCCTATGATCTCACTCGGTTTCATTCGAAATAGTTCATAAGAATACTAAAATGTTGATTTTTGACTCTTTCACTCTACTCGTGCCTTCATGAGTTACTTCGAGTGTGTGCTGTTGAATCTCGGATTTGGATGATGAAACCAATTGATAAGTATTTATGTTTTAATCTACGTTTTGAGTGATGCAAGATGCTTCGATCAAGATGAGACAATTAAAGCAGGAAGAATCATATTGTGCCGAAGGAAAACATGTCAGAAGATTGGACGTCAGACCGGTGGATCGGTCGACGTATCGACAGAAGGCTTCGGACCGTAGATTCGGGCATCGAGCCAAGAAGAGTGAATATTGCGCCAAGGATATCGGAGTTGTGGAGTCAACTGGCCGATTGGGCAATAGGCCGCAAGAGAGGACAATGCGTCGAAGAATCGGACGAAGCATCAAGGGACCAATGACATGCCGGACAACTTGATTAATGCTTAGTATTAATTGTCTAGATCGAAGTATGTTTTACATGTGCAGGATTAACTACGATAGCAAGGCATGAAGTAAAATGAAGTCTAGGAGTCAAAGACACGATTTCGATGGGAGTTCGAGAGTTCATCGGAAGTCCGGACGTTCATTGGAAGTTTTGGCGGAACCAATCGAGAAGTCTCAGAGCTTGCCAGAGAAGCTCGTCGAAACTTGCCAAGAAGATCATCGTAAAGTCCAGGAGCTTACCGGGAGTCCGTCGAAATATTGCCGAGAGGTCGTCGGAAGTTCGCCGGAAGATCGTAGGAAGCTCGCTAGAAGAATAGACTTATGAACTTGTTAAGCTTAGATTATGTCTTAGGAATCGTAGTTAACTTGTAATTGAGCTTGGATTTGGGCTAACCCAATTAATGGCTAGCTAGGCCCATGTAAGAACTATGTTGGGCCCAATAAGAAGCCCAAACAGTGCCCCAAGAAGACTCACCTTCATGGCACAGTCTTCGAGACTATATCAAGCGGTGGTACCACCAGTCTAGACGATTGTACCACCCTTGACAGGGTGCCAGGTGATGATACCGCCAGTTTGGGTGATGGTACCGCCCAGCACTACGCCCCAGGCGGTGGTACCGCCTAGGGCAGTGTCAATTAGACTGACACTGGGCGGTGATACCACTCAATGCAAGCGGTGGTACCGCCCATGCCCGGGGAACCCGGGATGGGAAAGTTTTAGGCTCCAAGTTTGAATCAACTTGAAGCCTATAAATACCCCTCTCATCCCTGGTTAAAGCACACAAGCACAGAGTATTCAATAGTGAGAAAACGCTGCTGCAATCTCTTTAGAAATTCCCTCCTCCACTCTAAGTTTAGAATTCTGTAAGAGGAGTGTGAGTGCTTGTATGGGTTGCCTCCTAAACTCATGAAAAGGAGAAGAGGGGTGAAAAAGTTGATTGGCCTTCGCCTATTGAAGGAAGGCCTCTGGTGGACGTCGGTGACCTCGTTGGAGGAGGAAGCCGAAAGTAGATGTATGTCACGTTGACCGAACCACTCTAAAACTCTGGTTTGCATTTACTTCCTGCCATTTACATACTATAAACCTCTTTATAGCTTACTGCCTTCAATACGTTTACGTGCGCTTTCAAAGTATTACCTTTACGAAATGGTTTTTCATCGAAAATAGTTTTTATCGTATGAAGTTGTTTAAACCGACGTTATTTTACCGCTGCACTAATTCACCCCCCAGTGCCGACCCTTGATCTTAATAATTAGTACCTCGTGATTTCTCAATTGGTTTAACACCCAAGAGAAATGGCTCTTTTCGGCTTTCAAGAGGGTCACTCTCTCATTCATTCTCCCTTTTTCAATGGGACGGACTTCACTTATTGGAAAACTCGAATGAGAGTTTTCTTGCTTTCATTGAATCTTGATTTATGGCACATAGTCGAATCGAGTTTTCAAAGGTCTTCTCTTCCAATGAACCATTAAAATGATTTGGAGAAGAAATTTTTTTCTCTAAATGCAAAGGCTATGAATGTCTTATTTTGCGCTTTAGACAAAAATAAGTTTAATTGAGTTTCTACTTACGAAACGGCTTTCGACATTTGGCATATTCTTGAAACCACTCATGAGGCACAAGTAGCTTAAAAGATTCGAAAATCAACTTTTTAATGCATGATTTTGAACTTTTTCGAATGAAACCAAGTGAAACTATTGGAGATATGTATACCTGTTTTACAGATGTCATCAATAGTTTAAAAGCACTTGGTAGAAGTTTTTCAGATTTTGAACTCGTTAACAAGATTTTACGATCGCTTTCAAAAAATTGGGATTAAAAAATAATAGCAATATAAGAATCAAAGAACTTGAACCATTTTTCGATTGAAGAACTAATTGGTTCATTGATCATATATGAAATGACGTGCAATGCACGTAAAGAACTTGAAAACTACCTTTCAAAGAACAGAAAGGATTTGGGACATAGAACAATTGAAGACCACTCGAGCATAAGCTCAAGTGATGGTGAATTTGAACCACAAATGAAATTTAAAAAGTTCATGAAACAAAAATTAAAAACCAAAAAGAACAGAACTACTTGCTTTGAACACGAGAAGAAGAACACAAATTGGGATGAATCGAGCTCCTCCGAAGACAAGAAGAAAATCAACAAAGGCAAGGTGGCAAACTATGCCTTAACCGCTTTCAATGATGAGGTAATCGAAATCCCTCTAATTTACTTCAAAATTATATTATTCTTTTCATGATGTATTTTTTTTTAGTTTAGAATTAATTTTTCTTAAAAATTGCATGTTTAAAAATGAAAATGCAAAAATTATGATCATGCTAGTAATTTTAAAAATGATAATGAAAATTGTATGTTTAATGTTAATGAAATAAAATGTTAGATTTAAATCTAATGATGATCCTATGAATATTTTTTAAGAAGTAATAATGTGTATCATGTTGATTTCCATTATTATTTCTTGATTTTGATTAAATGAAATCATGTTTGATTTGAAGTAATGCATAATGATGTAATGAAAATATTAAATGTTTTGATACCATGATTGATGACTTTATGTATAAGATTTTAAAGTTATACATGATGATTTTTGTGATTTATCGGTCTTAGATGGTTTTTATGAAGAACTTCACTTTTCGATCCTAAAAGTTGATGCATGTTTTTATTTGCAATAAAAAGATAAACGCATATTGAAACCAATAACTTAATATTGAACATCTCTATCTTATTGATTTTTCGATAAAAGATTAATGAATCCATGTATATTATGCTTTTGTAAATCTCTTAGACTATGAAAATGATTTGATGAATTTGAATGAGTTTTATCGAAATCATAATCTCTCATGAAATCTTTTATATGAATCAAGATTTTTCATGATCTCCTAAGAATTCTTTACATTATTTATTTGAGAGGAGATTTGTTAAAATAAATCACGGTTTCTCTTGATTTTTCAAAATTATAATTTTTATGATTCATAATGAATTAAGAGGTATTATACATGAATCAAGATCGTTTATGTGTTCTTTCATGACATCTCTTAAGGTTTATGACTTGAATTTTATTTTATAAAATTCTTTGAATTTATGAAGTATATCTCATCACCAAGTTCTTTTTATATTCTTCATGTGATGATATGAATACATGAAACACTCATGATATTATTTTGATACATGCAATGATGAAATATTCATGATAAAAAAATTTTGATATTCACGACTTGATTTTTCATCTTTGTTACCTTACCTTTGTCATAATTTGAAAATTGATGTAAAAGGTCTTCCCTTCTTTTTGACAATGACAAAGGGGGAGCAAAACTTACTGGAAAGCAAATTTGCTAGCTTGCACAATTCGAAAAGAGGCAAACTTGCTAGTTGCTAATCTCTAAAAGAAAGCAAGAAGTGCTATCTTGCAAATCTCAAGAGAAGCAATGTTTACCAAGTTACACATTTCAAACAGAGGAAAAATAGTCTATCTTGCACATCTTAAAAGATGTAAAATTTTGCTAACTTTTTTATGTGTAAAATTTGATAGCTTGCATACTATAAATTTGCATACCAAAAATGCTATCTTGCCTACCTCAAGATATAAAACATGCTAACCTGCACTTTGCAATGGAAGCAAAATTGCTAGCTCAAACATTGCAAAGAAAGCAAAAAATTGCTAGCTTGCAACTTGCATATTTCAAGAAGCAAGTATTGCTTTCTTGAACATCTCAAAACTACTAGCTTACATGTTCTAAAATGTTGTAAAATTTGCTAGCTTGTATGTTGTAGAAATTGCTATCTTACTACCTTACATATTTATGATGATAGCAAAATTGCATGATGGTAGAACTTGAAAATTTATTATGCAACGATTTGAAACTGTTATGTTAAACACCTAGAAAGTGGAACTTCTCCTTTTTGTTGATGACAAAGGGGGAGAAGTATGTTGATGTCATGCATCATTTGATCATGACATATTGCTTGGATTTTTGAATCTAAGAGTTTCTATCAATAAGGCATATTGATAGGGGGAGTTTATTTAAACTCCGGGAGTTAAGGATAACTCCGTCGTCGATTGGTTGTCTTCATCAAAAAGGAAGAGATTGTTGAATCTCAAATTTTGATGATGAAACTAATCAATAAGTGTTTATATTTTAATCTGTGTTTTGAGTGATGCAAGATGCTTCGATCAAAATAAGACAATTAAAGCGAGAAGAATCATGTTGTGCTAGAGGAAAACATGCTAGAAGATTGGACGTCGGACCGATGGATCGGTAGACGTATCGACAGAAGGCTTCGGGTTGTGGATTCGGGCATCGGGCCAAGAAGAGCGGATATTGCGCCAAGGATATCGGAGTTGCAGAGTCAACTGGCCGATTGGGCAATAAGCTGTAAGAGAGGACGATGCGCCAAAGAATCGGATGAAGCGTCAAGGAACCAATGACATACCGGACAACTTGATTAATGCTTAGTATTAATTGTCTAGATCGAAGTATATTTTACATGTGCAGGATTAACTACGATAGCAAGGCATGAAGCAAAATGAAGTCATGGAGTCAAGGACGTGATTTCGTTGGGAGCTCGAGAGTTCGTCGGAAGTCCGGACATTCGTCAGAAGTTCTGGTGGCACCAACCGAGAAGTCTCGGAGCTTGCCAGAGAAGCTCATCGGAACTCACCAAGAAGATCATTGTGAAGTCCAGGAGCTTACCGGGAGTCCGCCGGAACATTACCGGGAGATCATCGGAAGTTTATCGGAAGCTCGACGGAAGAATAGACTTATGGACTTGTTTAGCTCAGATTATATCTTAGGAATCATAGTTAGCATGTAATTGGGCTTGGATTTGGGCCAACCTATTAGAACCCTTACATATTCTAAACTTGGGGTTGATCTCTTTAGGGGATCGACCTCCTTGGAACTCTATAGGGGTTCCTCTCTCCAAGTTGCTGCTCAAAGGCTGTAGAAAAGATTCATCTATTGCTTAAGAAAAGAGAAGGAATACATGGCTATTTATAGGGCTTCTAAACTCTAACTCCTAATAGGACTCCTACTTAAGACTCTTACTTCTAACCAACTCCTAATAGGACTCCTACTCAAGACTCCTATTCCCTTACAACTCCTAATTCTTCTCTAAGAAAAAACCTCCTACATGAATGCCCCTCTCAATTAGGACTCTCCTAGCTAGAGTTCTAACAGAATGTCTCTCTCAATTAGGACTCTCCAAGCTAGAGTCCTAATAGACCCGCCCTCTTCAAATCAGCCTTGTCCTCGAGGCTGATGATTCGTGAATTCTAGGAATTTGATCTTCAAATCGTCATAGTTCTCCCAAGTTGCATCTTCTATTGGTAGGTTCGCCCACTGTATTAGCACTTCATTAGTGGGTCGTCGTCGTCGAGTCACGATCCGTCGATCAATAATGGCACTTGGCTAGGTCTGGAGTTCTCTTTGGATAGTCATATTTGGTGGGTGGCTTTGGGCTATCTCTAAGCACCTATTTAAAACTTTCGTCTGGCTGTTGGTTTGTGGGTGATATGTCATACTCATTTTCAATTTAGTACCCTGCATATGGAATAACTTTGTCCAAAATCTGCTCTTGAAGATGCAAGTAGAATTTGTCACAAGCACAATACGTCCCTTATAGCATAATTCTTTTGAGTCCCGATTGTAATGAGCCACGGAGCTTGGTGCTTCCTCTAATTTTTTTTTTTTTTGATCTTACTGTTCTTCGAATCTTCCTACCATTCCATCTTAATATCCTCAAGGAAGTCGCTGGTTGGAAGTAAAACAACCGAAAATTCAGCTTGCTCGGGTAGTTGCGAAAGCGCATCTGCAAGAACATTCTCTTTCCCCTTTTTGTAAGTTATTTCATAATCAAATCCAAGAAGTTTTGTTACTCATTTTTGCTGCTCCAGGGATGATATCTTTCGCTCCAAAAAGTACTTGAGGCTTTTATGATCGATTTTAATTTGAAATCGTCGACCAGTCAAGTAGGGTCTCCACCTCGTTGCTACGCGCACAATGGCAAGCATCTCCTTATCATATGTTGACTTATTCTGATGGGAGGGAGATAATGTCTTGCTAGTGTATATGAGTGGTTGACCATCTTGCATGAGAATGGCTCCAATTCCGACTCCAGATGCGTCGGCCTCAATAATGAAGGGTCGGTTGAAATATGGTAGTGTTAGCACCGGCGTCGTCGTCATGGCTGCCTTAAGTTTGTCGAAGGCAGCGGAGGCTCTGTCCGACCATTGGAAGTCATCTTTTTTCAGTAAGGAAGTAACTGGTGCACTAATCTCTCCATAGTTTTTCACGAACTTGTAGTAGTAGCCTGTTAAACCCAGAAAGCCATGTAGCAATTTTATGTTCCTCGGGGTCAGCTAGTTTTGCATTGCTCCAATTTTGAAGGGGTCTACTGCCACACCTTCCTCTGATATGATATGCCCAAGATATTCCACCTTCTTTTGAAGAAAGCAAAAATTCATAGTGGTTGTTGTGTGTTCAAAAGGTGGTTTTCGGTATGTCTTCTTCGCATACTCGTATTTGATGATACCCGGATCGAAGGTCCAACTTTGTGAAGATTTGTGCTCCCTTAGCAACTCATCTACTACTAGAATAGGGTATTTATCCTTGATGGTTATGCCATTGAGAGCTCGGTAATCAACACATAATCGCCATATTCCATCCTTCTTTCGTATGAGGAGCACCGGTGAAGAGTAGGGGCTGCAACATGGCCGAATAACTCCTATTTTGAGCATCTCTTTTACAATCCTTTCTATTTCATCATTCTAGAGATGTAGATACTGATATGGCTGAGCATTTGCTAGAGATTTGCCTGGAAGAATCGTTATACAATGATCATGCCGACGGGTAAGAGGTAGGTTGCACGGTTCGTCAAATATATCTGAAAATTCAGCAAGCAAAGGAAGTAGATTTGGATCTTCAAATTTTGTTGGCTCTCCCTTAGTTTGCTGCTCAAGTTGTACCAAAAAGCCGCTGCATGCTTTATGCAAAACCTTCTCCATTTGTTGTGTGCAAATCGTCGTTACGTCGCCCTCACGTTTCCCGTGCAGTATCACCTGTTTCTCCTTACTGTAAAATTTTATAATTAGTTGCATAAAATTCCAAGAAATATCACCTAATGTCATCAACCATTTAATTCTGAGTATGGCCTCATGATCATCAAGAGGGAGGAGGAAGAAATCTGTAATTATCTCTTTGTCCTGCAGTAATAGTTTCACTTGCGGGCACCTATGATCACACTTCAAAATCCATTCGTTAGCGACCTTAACGACAAACCTGCTGCAATTCTCAATAGGTAAGTTCATATGGATAGCAACCTTACTATTTAGGAAGTTATTAGTGCTGCCCGTGTCGATGAGAACAGTGATCAGTTGTTGTTTGAGAAGGCCTCCAACTTTCATCGTTTGCGGGTTTGAGTAGCCAGCTAGTATATGTACCGTAACTTCGGTCGGTTGTGGCTCTTCTTCTGCATCTTCTTCTTTATGTTCAAGGCTCTCTTTTGGATGTTTAATGACCTCTTCTTCTATCGGTTCAATCATAAGAAGTCCCCCTTTACTACAGCAATGCTCACGGCTCCACGGCTCATCACAATGCCAATATAACCCCTTCGCATATCGCTCCCGAAGCTCTTCTCTTGTTAACCTCTTTGGTGTAGGGACTTGGTCGACGGTAGGGGGGGCTAAGGGCTTCAATATTACTGATTGAGGAGCAACCCTAGTCCTCCGAGCTTCATGGTTCAATTGCTCCTCTTGATGTCGTGCGAAAGAGATGGCTGCCATAAGCGTATACGGTTGTCGCGCTTTAACTTCTCCTCGGATCTCCGGCTTCAAGCCCTCAATAAAGGTCCTCAATAGCTATTTTTGAGACCAATCATGAGTTTAATTAGATAACCTTTCAAACCCGGTTTGGTACTCCTGAATGGTGGAGGTTTGTCGGATCTTTGCTAGTTGTCCATCAATATTCTCGTAATCGATTGGTCTGAAGCGAATCAACAGTCCTTCTTTGAATTGTCGCCATGAAAGGACTCCATAAGTATGTTCAAACCAGTCAAACCACTGTATAGCATCCCCGTCAAGATGTATAGCTGCAATTTTCACAATAGATACATCCGCGGTTTTGTGGTACTGAATATATCGCTCCGCGTGCGAGATCCAACCAATCGGGTCTCCTTCTTCCCATCTAGGGAAGTCCACTATCATGCATGGATAGTTGGGGTCAATCATAGAGCCTCCCCTCCCTTGGAAGTCATCTCTTTGGGCTTGGTGTGATTGGGCAAAGCTCTCTCCTTGATATGATTTCTTCGGGCTTAGTGGTCGGCCCAATTTGAGTTCGGTAAAGAGCGTCTGAATCTTATCCTCCATTCGCGCCTCCAAGGCTTCGAATTTAGCATTAATTGCCTCCTTAGATGCCATAGTATATGCCCCCAAATCTATGATGTTAAGATCTCTCTTTTGTTGTTGGGTTAAAGGCATGTATAAGTTGAGAGAAGTCATGGTTGAAAGGGTTGGTGTATTGGTGGATGTAGGCTGCGGTTTAGGCTTATTTTGTGGCTATTTTGGGTGCAGTTTGAAGGTGTGGTTTGGCAGAGTTTTAGGGCTGTAGATAAAATTTTTGGATCTGTGGTAGATGGTAGCAAAGGTTTGACAGAAATAAGTGGAAGTTGCAGTAAGTATGTGCCGTCTTGTAAGAGCAGAATTGTCGTCGAAGAAACAACGGTTTCTCGACATAATTTCCACCAAAAACTTAAGAGAATTATGGAGAAAATTAATAGCAAAATCACAGTTTATATGACAGCAAGAATATCTAATTTAATTCAGAAAATTTTGGCAGTATAACAGCAAGGAAATTGGTGCAAGTTGCGATAGCAGAATTCTCGTCGAGAAATTTCAGCGGGATACGACGAAAATTTGCAGCAACACAAAATCATTTTTTTGAAATGAATTTCTTTATAGATCAATCTTAGATGGAAGACAAGATGATCTATGAAGTGTATAAGAAATTTCATTCAAAAAAGATTGCAAATAGATGAGTTAAGGCAACAATATGCGGCAGAAATTTTCTGCAGCACAGAATTTTAAGTATAGCAGATTGGACGTAAAAGATCAGTGGTTTATATTGAGAATTTTTTAATGAAACCAAAGGGAATTCTACTGTTAGGAAGTGTCAAAGCTATCATAAAAATTTCATAGAGATTTGGATAGAAACAACATAGTATCAAGATCAAACAAACATTGCTATGCGGCTGAAATTTTATAGTGTAGATTTTTAAGTATAGCAGATTAGACGTAAAATATCAATGGTTTATATTGAGAATTTTTTGACAAAACCAAAGGAAATATGCTGTTAGGAAATGTTAAAGATGTCATAAAAATTTCGTGGAGATTTGGATAGAAAAAACACAATAGCAAGATCAAACAGATGGTGCTATACGGTTGGAATTCTGCAATGTATCTTTCATTGTAGAGATCAAAAATTTGTGACAAAAAGTTTATGCAGCAATATAGGAACAATTTTTTTGGGATTTTTGAATAAGGATAACTAAATTGCAGCAGCGGTAAGGTAGAAAACCAAAACCTATTGCAATTCACAGGGAGATCAAAGGATGATCCGCGGGGGTGGAGATGACGATGGAATTTGGCGACGATCTTTTAAGCAATTATGGGAATTACTTTGGGCGGTTGTGGAGGGTTGATGGATGGCTGTAGAAGGGCAGCAAGACGCCAAGAACACTGCTCTGATACCAGGTATTAGAACCCTTACAGATTCTAAACTTGGGGTTGATCTCTTTAGGGGATCGGCCTCCTTGGAACTCTATAGGGGTTCCTCCCTCCAAGTTGCTGCTCAAAGGCTGCAGAAAAGATTCATCTATTGCTTAAGAAAAAAGAAGGAATACATGGCTATTTATAGGGTTCTAAACCCTAACTCCTAATAGGACTCCTACTTAAGACTCTTACTTCTAACCAACTCCTAATATGACTCCTACTCAAGACTCCTATTCCCTTACAACTCCTAATTCTTCTCTAAGAAAAAACCACCTACATGAATGCCCCTCTCAATTAAGACTCTCCTAGCTAGAGTTCTAACAGAATGTCCCTCTCAATTAGGACTCTCCAAGCTAGAGTCCTAACACAACCCAATTAAGGGCCAGCTAGGCCCATGTAAGAACCGTGTTGGGCACGATAAGAAGCTCAAACAGTGCCCCAAGAAGAATCACCGTCGTGGCATAGTCTTCGACACTGTGTCAGGCGGTGGTACTACCAGTTTGGGTGGTTGTACCACTAGTCTGGGTGGTTGTACCGCCCCTGGCAGGGTCCCAGGTGGTGGTACCGCTAGTTTGGGCAGTAGTACCACCCAGCACTACCCCCCAGGCGGTGGTACTGCCTAGGGTAGTGTCAGTCAGACTAACACTAGGCGGTGGTACCACCCATGCCTAGAGAACCCAGGATGGGAAAGTTTTAGGCTCTAAGTTTGAATTAACTTGAAGCTTATAAATGTTAGGATCGAGAGCACTAAGAGGGGGGGGGGTGAATTAGTGCAGCGAAAATCTTTCAGCGATTAAAAACGAAAGCTGCGTTCGTTTGATAAAAACTATTTTGATGCAAAAGCCGATTCTAAGAATACTTATGATTAAGTGCAGTTTATGTCTAAACACAGTTTGCGTCTAAGCGCAGTTTACGCAGTTTGCGTCTAAATGCAGTTTGCATCTAAATGCAGATTGCGTTTAAGCGCAGTTTGCGTCTAAGCTCAGTTTGCGTCCAAGATCAGATTGCGTCTAAGCGCAGTGTAGTTTGCGTCTAAACGCAGTTTTACGTCTAAACACAGTTTTACGTCTAAACACAGTTTTACGTCTAAACGTAGTTTTACGTCTAAACGCTATTTGCGTCTAAACGCAGTTTTACGTCTAAACGTAGTTTTACGTCTAAACGCAGTTTGCGTCTAAACGCAGTTTTACGTCTAAACGTAGTTTTACGTTTAAAAGTAGTTTTACGTTTAAAAGTAGTTTACGTCTAAAACACAGTTTTACGTCTAAACACAGTTTGTGCAGTTTACGTCTAAACACAGTTTTAAAGGGATCTGAACTTAGAAACTTCGTTCATAAAAGCGCAGAAGACAGTTTTGCAGAATCAAAACGTAAACGTAAACTATAATGTATGAAAACACCGATTTACGTCTGAATGCAGATTCGGAAAGATTAGCACTTAGAAACTTGTTCGTAAAGGCGCAGAGAGCAGTAGCTATGTAGGAGGTTTGCAGTAATGATAAAGTGCTCAAAATAAACGCAAACCAGAGATTTAGAGTGGTTCGGTCAGTCTTGACCTACTCCACTTTTGGCTTCCTCCACCGACGAGGTCACCGACGTCAACTAGAGGCCTTCCTTCAATAGGCGAAGGCCAACTGCCCTTTTACAGATTCACTCCTTTTGATGGGCTCAGGAGACAACCCTTACAGGACCTTTCTCTCCTCTCTTTACAACTCAAGACTTGAAGAACAGAAAGAGGAGAACTTTAGGACTTTACACAAATTTGAGCTCTTAGAATCACAGAAAAGATCAAGAATTCGGTATAGGTCTGTATCTTTTCAGTGCTGAATGGGTGGGGTATTTATAGGCCCCAACCCAATTCAAATTTGGAGCTCAAAACGATCAAATCCCGGAATTCCGGGATCAGGCGGTTGCACCTCCTGACTGGAGAGGTTGCACCGCCTGGCAGAGCTCGAAGACTGAGCCCAGGCGGTTGCACCTCTCTGTCAGGGGCGGTTGCACCGCCTGAGTCTGGCTCGGAGACTGAGCCCCAGGCGGTGCCACCTCTTGACTGAGGCGGTTACACCTCTCTGCTAGAGCTCGAAGACTGAGCTCAGGCGGTGCCACCTCCTGGCTGGGGCGGTTGCACCGCCCAGTCTCGCTGGGAGGCTTAGCCCAGGCGGTGCCACCTCTTGGCCTAGGCGGTTGCACCTCCTGGTGCAATCAAGGTCCGAATGGTTAGCTCCATTCGGCCCAATTTCAGTCTTTTAGGGGCCCAATTGCCCCAAGATTAAGCTAATGGGATCACCTCCCATTTTCCAACTTAATCAACATGCTAACTACGATTAGATCTAAGACAATTTCTGCAGCTTTGCTTCGGTGCGTCAATCGCTTCTTCCAGCGAGTTTCCGGCAAACTTCCGTCGATCATCCGATGAACCCTCGGTGATGCTCCTGCGGACTTCCGGCAAACTCCTGGACTTTGCGACGATCCACTTGGCGAGTTCCGATGAGCTTCGCTTGGCAAGCTTCTGGACTTCTCGGATCTGTTCTTGCAGAACCTCCGACGACCGTCCGAACTTCCGTCGAACTCTCGAACTCCCAAAGTGATCATGAACTTGACTCCGGCGCAACTCCTGCTGCTTGTCTATCTTTCATCGTAGTTAATCCTGCACAATTAAAGCAAAACTTCGATCAAGACAATTAATCCTAAGCAATTAACCAAGTTGTCCAGCATGTCATTGGTCCCTCGACGCTTCGTCTGATTCTTCGACGCATCGTCCTCTCCTGCGGCCTATTGCCCAATCGGCCAGTTGACTCCGTAACTCCGATATCCTTGGCACAATAACCGCTCTTCTTGGCCCGATGCCCGAGTCCACTGCCCGGAGCCTTCTGTCGATACGTCGACCGATCTACCGGCCCGACGTCCAATCTTCTAACATGTTCCTCCGGCACAACATGATTTTCCTGCTTTAATTGTCTCATCCTGATCGAAGCATCCTGCATCACTCAAAACGCAGATTAAATCATAAACATATATCAAGTAGTTTCATCATCAAAATACGAGATTCAACAATAAATACCCCTCTCATCCCTGGTTAAAGCACACAAGCACAGAGTATTCAAAAGTGAGAAAACGCTGTTGTAATCTCTTTAGAAATTTCCTCCTCCACTCTAAGTTTAGAATTCTGTAAGAGGAGTGTGAGTGCTTGTAAGGGTTGTCTCCTAAACCCGTGAAAAGGGGAAGAGGGGTGTAAAAGGTGATTGGCCTTCGCCTATTGAAGGAAGGCCTCTAGTGGATGCTGATGACCTTGTCGGAGGAGGAAGTCGAAAGTGGATGTAGGTCACATTGACCGAACCACTCTAAAACTCTGGTTTGCATTTACTTCCTGCCATTTACATACTGCAAACCTCTTTAATAGCTTACTGCCTTCAATACGTTTATGTACGCTTTCAAAGTATTACCTTTACGAAATAGTTTTTCGTCAGAAATGGTTTTTATTGTACAAAGTTGTTTAAACCAATGTTATTTTACCGCTGCACTAATTCAATCCCCCCTCCTAGTGCTGACCCTTGATCCTAACATGTGCCAAATATTAAAAGTCATTTCACAAATTGAAACACGAATGAACTCGTTTTTATTTAGTGAATAAAATAAGGCATTCATAACCTTGGCATTTAATATGAAAGTCTTCTTCTTCAACTCATTCCAATCATTTATTAGAAGAAGACTTTTGAAAATCATTTTCAATAATGTTCTAAAGGTCAAAATCCATAGAAATAAGGAAGATCCTCATTCGAGTCTTCTAATAGGTGTAATTCGTCCCATTGAACATGGGCGGATGTGTAATTGAGTGACCCTCTTGGTTTCCAGCAAATGCCATCTCTCTTGGGTTTTAATCCAATTGAGAGTGAACCTTGCTCTGATACTAATTATTAGGATCAAGAGCGCACTAAAAGGGTGGGGTGAATTAGTGCAGTAGAAAACTTTCACGATTTCAAAAACCTTATTTCGATTAAAGCCGATTCAACTCAATTCGTTTCAGAAGGAATTTGAGCATGAAGTCTAAAGTGAAAATGTAAGAGAAGACTAAGGTGATTTGCAGCAGTGTAAATCACAAAAACATAGATTTTGTAAAGTCTTCGTAGAAAGCCGATCTTGGAAGATATTTGACGTCAAAGCGAATGTAGATGTATTTAAAGCATAGTAAGGAGGAGAGGCAGTTTGCTATAAAGGAAAGATGCTCAAAGTAAATGCAAACCGAGATTTTAGAGTGGTTCGGTCAACGTGACCTAATCCACTATCGGCTTCCTCCTCCGTCAAGGTCACTGGCATCCACTAGAAGCCTTCCTTCAATAGGCGAAGGTCAACCACCCTTTTACAGCTTTTCTCCTTTTGATGGGTTTAGGAGACAACCCTTACAAGTTTCACTCCTCTCTTGAATGATCTCAACACTTAGAAGAAAGGAGGAGGACTACTCTAGCTTTTACAACACTTTAAGGCCTCAAAGACTCAAGATTAAAGCAAGTTTTTCATTGCCCTTTCATACATGAAAGGGTGGGGTATTTATAGACCCGAATGAGTTCAAAAATAGAGCCTAAAAGTGTTCATTCTCATATTTCCGAGGTCCTGGCGGTACCACCGCCATTACTGGGTAGTACTACTACATGTCATCGAACATTGAGCGGTACTATCGCTCAGTTTGGGTGGTACTACTGCCTGACAATGCTCAAAGATCGAGCTCAGGCAGTACCACCGCCTAACAGGGGTGGTACCACCGCTGGCAGCAATAACTGTCAGCGGTACCACCGCCTGACAGGGGCGGTACTACCGCCCAGAATCCTTGGGAGACTGAGTCTCCTAGGCGGTGCCACTGTCAGCCAAGAATTATAGGTCCGAATGGGCTATTCTATTCGGCCCAATTTGGGTCTATTAAGGGCCTAGTTGGCCCCTAATTAAGTTAGTGGGATTACCTCCCAACCCTAACTTAATCTATACTCTAACTATGACAATTACAATATGATTACTGTAATTCTATGTTCCAGTGCGTCAATCGCTTCTTCCGGTGAGCTTTCAGTGTATTTTCGGCGAACATCCGACAAACCCTCGGCGATGCTCCGACGGACTCCCGGCAAGCTCCTAGACTTCGCGATGATCTTCTTGGCGAGTTCCGACGAGCTTCTGTGGCAAGCACTTGGACTTCTCGGCTGGTTCCCATGGAACTTCCGACGAACGTCCGGACATCCGACAAACTCTCGTACTCCCAATGTGATCTTGATCTTGACTCTGGCACTACACCTGCTGCATATCTTACTGCCATCATAGTTAATCCTGCATACTTTTCTCAATATATAGATTAGATCAACAAATTACAATTGACTTCATCATCAAAATCCGAGATTTAATAGTATCGTCAAAGGCAAGGTGTTGACTATGACGAAATCTTCTCACCTGTAGCCATGCTAAAATCCATTCGAATTCTTTTGGCTATTGCAACACACTATAATTATGAAACCTGGCAGATGGACGTAAAAATCCTATTCCTTAATGGTAACCTCGAGGAGGAGGTGTATATGATATAACCTAAGGGATTCGTATCCAAGGACTACCAAGATAAGGTGTGCAGATTTCTTAGATCCATATATGGACTAAAGCAAGCTTCCCAAAGTTAGAACATAAGATTTGATAAGGTAATCAGATCTTATGACTTCATTAAGAATGAAGATGAGCCTTGTGTATATAAGAATGTAAGCGGGAGCGCTATCGCCTTCTTGGAATTATATATGGATGACATCTTGATCATTGGGAATGATGTAGGAATGCTGTCCACAGTAAAGACTCAGTCATCTAGACACTTCTCCATGAAGGACTTATGGGAAGCATCCTATATCTTGGGGATTCGAATATATAGAGATAGATCAAAGAGGATGCTTGGCTTGTCCCAGTTTAGGTACATAAACACCGTTGTCAAAAGGTTTGACATAAAAAATTCCAAGAGATGTCTCATACCGATGAGACATGGGATATCACTTTCTAGGAGTATGTTCCTAAAGACTCCTGAAGAAAGGATGAACATGGATAAGATACTCTATGCCTTAGCGATAGGGTCTATCATATATGTCATACTATGTACCAGGCCTGATATAGCGTATGCTCTGAGTGTCATGAGTAAGTAGCAGGCGGATCTAGACTTGGAGCACTGGAAAGCAGAAAAGTGTATCCTTAAGTACTTGAGAAGGACTAAGGATCTTTTACTAGTATATAGAAGTAGTAGCCTCAGGGTTGAAGGTTACACGGACTTGAGTTTCCAGTCCAATGTCGATGATAGTAAGTCGAATTCGAGGTATGTGTACACCTTAAATGGAGGAGCAGTATGCTAGAAGAGTTCCAAGCAAGATACTACTGCTGACTCGACTACAAAGGCGGAGTACATTGCTGCAGTAGAAGTAGCAAACGAGGGAGCTTAGATGAAGAAGTTCATCACAAATTTGGGAGTCATGCTGGGTAGCAAGGAGCTGATTCTCTTATATTGCGATAACAACGAGGTGATTACTTAAGCAAGAGAACTTGGGTCTTATCAGAAGTGTTTTGAGGAGGTTCCAGCTTATTAGAGAGATCGTGACCCGAGGAGATGTAGTAGTGGAAAGAGTTTCATCCGAAGGTAACATTGTAGATCCACTAATAAAGTCGTTGTCTTAAATTATCTTTGAGTGTCACAGGGGTCTGATGGGGATCAAACACATAGGTGATTGGCTTTAGGTCAACTAGGAGATTGTTAGTCATAGGTGCCCTACAAGCTAATCATATGAGTGATGGCATGTGTGACTTAACACGCTGTCTTTTTGCTTATTATTATTATTTGATATTTTATCACTTTATATTACTTATTTTATATATATATATATATATATATATATATATATATATATATATTTATATATATTGTGATGTCCATGAATCTATGCAATGGGAACCGGATCGTGACGAGATTACAATAATGAGACTGATTCCCCTTTAAACACAGATCCTAAATAGTCCTAGTCATAGATTACTCGAGAAAGACATTAAGATAACCGGACATACTAGTGTGCTGTATACCTATCCATATGATGGATGCAACTAGTCTTATATCTGCTCGTGTGGGGACACTAGAGATACAGTACAGGTGCTCATTGGAGAGTGAGTTTACTGATTGATCTGCTTACGAAATGTTGAATGGTTATTGTGTTAGGACTCTAGCTATGAGAGTCCTAATTGAGAGGGACATTCATGTAAAACCTACCTAAGCCGACCCCTATTAAAGAGCTGAAGAGGCCGGCTAGGGTTAAGAGGTTGTTTCTTAGAGAAGAATTAGGAATTGTAAGGGAATAGGAGTCTTAAGTAGGAGTCCTATTAGGAGTTGGTTAGAAGTATGAGTCTTGAGTAGGAATCCTATTAGGAGTTAGGGTTTAGAAGCCCTATAAATAGCCATGTATTCCTCCTCTTTTCATAAGCAATAGATGAATCTTTTCTGCAGGCTTTGAGCAACAAGTTGGACGGAGGAACCCCTATAGAGTTCCAAGGAGGTCGATCCCCTAAAGAGATCAACCCCAAGTTTAGAATCTACAAGGATTCTAACACCTAGTATCAGGAGTAGCAACTTGGAGGGAGGAACCCCTATAGAGTTCCAAGGAGGTCGATCCCCTAAAGAGATCAACCCCAAGTTTAGAATCTGCAAGGGTTCTAATACCTGGTATCAAAGCAGCATTCTTGGCATCTCACTGCCCTTCCATAACCATCCATTAGCCCTCCACAGTCGCCCAAATCAATTCCCACAATTGCTTAAAAGATCGTCGCCAAATTCCACCGTCATCTCCACCACCGCAGATCATCCTTTGATCTCCCCGTGAATTGCAACAACAAACTTCCACTGATTTCTATCAAACCTTTGCTACCATCTACCACAGATCTAAAACTTTCATCCACAGCCCTAAAACTCCACCAAACGACACCCTCAAACTGTACCCAAAATAGCCACAAAACAAGCCTAAACCGCAGCCTACATCTATCAATCCACCAACCCTTTCGACCATTACTTCTCTTAACCTATATATGCCTTTAACCCGTCAACAAAAGAGAGATCTTAACATCACAGATTTGGAGGCATACACTATGGCATCTGAGGAGGCAATCAATGCTAAATTCGAAGCCTTCGAGACACGAATGGAGGATAAGATTCAGACTCTCTTTACCGAATTCAATTTGGGCCGACCACCAAGCTCGAAAAAATCACATCAAGGAGAGAGCTCTAACCAATTGCATCAAGCCCAAAGAGATGACTTCCAAGAGAGGGGAGGCGCTATAACTGACCCCAACTATTCATGCATGAGAGTGGACTTCCCTAGATGGGAAGAAGGAGACCCAATTGGTTGGATCTCACGCGCGGAGCGATATTTTCAGTACCATAAAACTACAGATGCATCCATGGTGGAAATTGCAGCTATACATATTGAAGGGCATGTCATACAGTGGTTTGACTAGTTTGAACACACTTATGGAGTCCTTTCATGGCGACAATTCAAAGAAGGATTGCTGATCCGCTTCGGACCAACCAATTACAAGAACATTGACGGACAACTAGCAAAGATCCGACAAACCTCCACCATTCAAGAGTACCAAACCAAGTTTGAAAGGTTATCTAATCAAACTCATGATTGGTCTAAAAAACAGCAATTAGGGACCTTCATTGAGGGCTTGAAGCCGGAGATCTGAGGAGAAGTTAAAGCGCGACAACCATACACGCTTATGGCAGCCATCTCTTTCGCACGACTTCAAGAGGAGCAATTGAACCATGAAGCCCGGAGGACTAGGATCACTCCTTGACCTACAATACTAAAGCCCTCAGCCCCCTCTATTACCAACCGAGTCCCTACACCAAAAAGGTTGACAAGAGAAGAACTTCGGGAGCGATCTGCAAAGGGGTTATGTTGGCATTGCGACGAGCCGTGGAGCCGCGAGCATCGCTGTAAAAAAGGTAGACTTCTTATGATTGAACCAGTAGAAGAAGAGGTCATTGAATATCTAGAAGAGAGCCTTGAATATGAAGAAGAAGATATGGAAGAAGAGCCACAGCCGACCGACATTATGGTACACGCACTAGCCGGCTACTCAAATCTGCAAACGATGAAAGTTGGAGGCCTTCTCAAACAACAGCCGATCACTGTTCTCATCGACACGGGTAGCACTAATAACTTCCTGAATAGTAAGGTTGCTGCTCAGATGACACTACATATTGAAGGTTGCAGCAAGTTCGACGTAAAGGTTGCCGACGGCAGAATCCTAAAGTGCGACCAAAGATGCCCGCAGGTGAAACTAGTACTGCAAGACCAAGAAATTATCACTGATTTCTTCCTCCTACCAATCGATGACTATGAGGTAGTGCTTGGTATAGAATGGCTGACTACACTAGGTGATGTATCTTGGAACTTTTCTAAATTAATTATGAAATTCTACTGTAAGGGCAAACAGATCATCCTACGCGGGAAGCGCGGAAGCAACGTTACCACTATTTCGACCCAACAAATGGAGAAAGTTTTACACAAGGTAAATTGTGGCTTTTTTATGCATCTCCAGCCACAACCAGAAGAGAAGAAAATAGAAATTGAAGATCAAAATCTTGCCCAATTGCTTACTGAATTTGCCGACATATTTGCTGAACCGCGCGGTCTTCCTCCTTCTCGGCAACATGACCATCGAATTCCAATCCTTCCGGGCAAGCCACCAGCGAACACTCGACCGTACCGATATCCTCACCTCCAGAAAGATGAAATTGAAAAGATAGTAAAGGAGATGCTTGAAACAGGGGTGATTCGGCCAAGTTGCAGCCCCTATTCCTCACCAGTGCTACTTGTACGCAAGAAGGACGGAACTTGGCGGATGTGCATCGACTACCGAGCTTTAAATGGCATCACCGTCAAGGACAAATACCCAATACCAGTGGTAGATGAACTTCTTGATGAATTGAAAGGAGCTCGAGTCTTCGCGAAGCTGGACCTTCGATCCGGTTACCACCAAATTCGGGTATGTGACGATGACATTCCAAAAACTACATTTCGCACACATGATGGCCATTATGAATTCTTGGTAATGCCTTTTGGACTCACTAATACTCCTTCAACCTTTCAAAGTCTCATGAATGATATATTTCAGAGCTTTCTTCGTAAATTTGTGCTGGTATTTTTCGATGATATTCTCGTTTACAGCCCTTCTCTTGAGACTCACTTTCAGCATTTACGGATTGTTTTGACGATCTTTCGAGAGAATACTCTTTTTGTTAAGCAACCAAAGTGCAGCTTTCTCCAGCAAAAAGTAGAGTACTTTGGGCATATAATATCAGAAGAAGGAGTGGCGGAAGACCCAACAAAAATTGAGGCAATGCAAGGCTGGCCGAAACCTACAAACGTGAAATTACTGCGGGGGTTCCTTGGACTAACGGGCTACTACCGAAAATTTGTTAAAGACTATGGGAAGATCAGTGCACCACTCACTTCTTTACTGAAAAAAGATGCTTTTCAATGGTCGGACAAAGCCTCTGCTGCCTTCGACAAACTTAAAGCAGCCATGACAACGACGCCGGTGCTTGCGCTACCAGATTTTAATAGACCCTTCATCATTGAGGCCGACGCATCTGGAGTCGGAATTGGAGCCGTTCTCATGCAAAATAGTCGACCACTCGCATACACTAGCAAGGCATTATCTCCCTCCCATCAAAACATGTCAGTATATGATAAGGAGATGCTTGCCATTGTACACGCAGTAACGAGGTGGAGACCCTACCTGATCGGTCGGCGATTTTAAATTAAAACTGACCATAAAAGCCTCAAGTACTTTTTGGAGCAAAAGATATCATCCCCTGAGCAGCAAAAATGGGTAACCAAACTTCTTGGATTTAATTATGAAATTATTTACAAAAAGGGGAAAGAAAACGTTGTTGCATATGCACTCTCACGGCTACCTGAACAAGCTAAGGTTTCAGCCATCTCCCTTCCTACCACCGGTCTCCTCGAGGACATTCGGAAAGAATGGAAGAAGGATCCAGAGATCAGCAACATCATAAAAAAATTGGAGGAGGATCCAAGTGCAATAGCCCACTACACCTGGGATTCGAGGGATCTACGCTACAAAGGTCGCATTGTGCTTATACCTGACTCCCCTTGCATCGCAATCATCTTGCATGAAATGCACTCCATACCTTCAGCAGGGCACTCTGGATTCCTAAGAACCTACAAAAGAGTGAAGCAAAATTTTTATTGGAGAGGGATGAAAAAAATTATTGCTGAATATGTGGCACAATGTGATGTATGTCAACAGCACAAGGGTGAAACTGTGGCAAATCCAGGGAAGCTACAACCACTACCCATATCAGACTCTGTGTGGACTAACATCTCCATGGACTTCATTAAAGGGCTGCCATCTTCCAAAGGTAAAAGCACGATTCTCATGGTGATTGATCGACTTACGAAATATGCTCATTTTTGTGCTGTGAGAAATCCCTACACTGCTGCTAGTATTGCCCAGATTTTCATAGAAAATATTGTTAAACTACATGGGATGCCAAGGTCCATCGTAAGTGATCATGACAGGATCTTCACTAGTAAATTTTGGATCGAGTTATTTCAGTTACAAGGCACCAAACTCAAGATGAGCACAGCGTATCATCCACAAACTGACGGCCAAACAGAGGTGGTAAATAGGTGCTTAGAGATGTACCTCTGGTGTTTCGCTAGCGACCGACCAAAAGAGTGGGCGAAATGGCTTCCCTAGGCCGAATGGTGGTATAATACTACATATCATTCATCTACAAAATGTGCCCCTTATGAAGCATTGTATGGTCGACCAGCCCCTGTGATTCCAAAGTATGTAATTGGCTCGGCCAAGGAAGATCAGGTTGACCAAGAATTGATTGATAGGGACAAACTTTTACAATTGTTAAAAGATAATCTCTCTACCGCTCAAGCCAGAATGAAGCACCAAGCCGACAGACGACGAAGTGAAAGAGAATTTACAGTGGGAGATTGGGTATATCTTCGCCTACAACCATACAAGCAACTCTCTATCAACACTCGAGCCTCCATGAAGCTATCCCCACGTTTTTATGGGCCCTATCAAATCACAGAGCGTATTGGAGCCATGGCGTACAGACTTAAATTACCTAAGGATGCCAAAATTCACCCTGTCTTCCACGTATCATGCCTAAAGCCCAAGTTGGGAGAACACGAGTCACCCCAGATCCAACTGCCCAACACAACTGAGGATGGAGTTATTCAAGCCCAACCACAAGCCATCCTCGATCGTAGGATCGTGATGCGTCGCCGACATCCCTCTACTGAAGTACTAGTGCATTGGAATAATCTACCACTTGAAGACGCCACATGGGAATCATATGAGGAGCTGAAGACCCGGTTCCCTGAGTTCATGGAATCTCAGCCTTGAGGATAAGGCTGATTTGAAGAGGGCGGGTCTGTTAGGACTCTAGCTAGGAGAGTCCTAATTGAGAGGGACATTCATGTAAAACCTACCTAAGCCGACCTCTATTAAAGAGGTGAAGAGGCCGGCTAGGGTTAGGAGGTTATTTCTTATAGAAGAATTAGGAGTTGTAAGAGAATAGGAGTCTTAAGTAGGAGTCCTATTAGGAGTTGGTTAGAAGTAGGAGTCTTGAGTAGGAATCCTATTAGTAGTTAGGGTTTAGAAGCCCTATAAATAGCCATGTATTCCTCCTCTTTTCATAAGAAATAGATGAATCTTTTCTGCAGCCTTTGAGCAGCAACTTGGAGGGAGGAACCCCTATAGAGTTCCAAGGAGGCCGATCCCCTAAAGAGATCAACCCCAAATTTAGAATCTGCAAGGGTTCTAACATATTGATGCCTTATTGTCAAACAGTGATTTCATAGTCCCAGTGGTGTATCTAGTCCTTAGACTTGAGATACCAAGGATGTCCTGTATGAGTCATGCACTCTTTGATATCAGACTTATAGGTTTAGAAGTTCCAAATCTAGTACAATCTTATGAGGGCTATTGAGTGTTGATAGAGGATCATCCGCTCTTAGTATCATGAGAGAAATATCCTGTATAGTTTTGCTCAGAAAAATCCCCAGCCAGGGTTATTTGGATTGAGAGAGAAAGAGTTCTCCAAGAGAATCCGATTAGAGCGAGACTCGAGTAGAACCCGTATGGGTCTGACAGCACCATGCCTAATATACGGTCTCTAGGATATTAGATAGATGAGGGACTATAAGTACATGGTAACTGAGGATAAACATGTCCAATGAATTGGATTCCACTGTATTATCAAGGAACTATAGCGTAGTGGCCTAGTACATCCATAGTCGATGAGTCGAGTAAATTAGTATGGAGATAATAATTCACCGAGTCAGAAGGAGTTTTAATAAGTATGACTCACGACCAGCACAATATTGGGCTTAGAGGGTCACACACATATGGTAGGCATTGCGATGAGTAGAGGTTCGAATATGAGATATCTGTTTGAGCCCTATCTTATTGGATATCCAATAAGCCCTTGAACTATTGGATCCCATGGATGAGATCCAATAAGAGCCAATGAGAGATTATTAGATAGAGATCCAATAATATAAGAGGCTGGGGTAGTTGGATGGAGATCTAATACCCAATAAAATTGGATCCATTATGGTTATATTGATAGGGGACCTCTATAAATAGGAGAGAACCAATGGTTCATAGGCTAGAGCCTTTTTGGATTGCCTCTCCTATTCTCCTCTCCTTATCCTCCTCAGATAGCAGGCTTGGACTTTTGATGTTCATCGTCACAACTCTGCTATGTGGATCACCACTATAGAGGAGGACACTTGACCTCCTTCACCGGCTCCTAAAGATCTTTAGGGATTTAATGATATACGATCTCCCTAGGTAACAAAAACTTTCATATACGTAGTTTTAAGTTTTGTAGTTTTTGTGCACCAATCTTTGCACGATAACGAATATATCTTTGGGAAATTAGGAATTTTGTTTATAATGATCTTCCACTATGTATGTGATGTCGCCCCTCAGATTTTCCTACACATGCCCTGTGATCATCCATCTTATCCTCGTCGGTTCTGTTGGCATCTCGGTGCATCTCCATTCATCGCAATCGTCCGTCTCGGTCTCATGGGTCCCGCTATTACCTCCACTCTCTCGTTATGCCTTATCATGTAATTACAACTTAATCATATGCATGCATGCCCAACAATGAATGAGAAAAATATAGGCTCGTATGCCCCAATAATAAAAATAATCACATCACATGTACACACACATCACATGGTCCATGATCATCCGTCCATCTTATACATCACATATACACATCATCCTCATGTAGGACTACTAGATAATAATAATAAATTAAAATTTTTTAATTAACTAATATTTTTTTAAATTAGGGACATGTAGGAAATTTTTTGAATTATGAAGGATATTTTGGTAATTTAGATAGAAAGGATAGAACTCGAAATTTTTAAAATTTTGAGGTGCAAAACTATCCTATTGCCCAAAACCCTAACCCTGCCCTTTGCTGCGCTGTAGCTGTCGCCACCCTACCAGCAGCGGCCACTACAGGGGCGCGAGGGCGCCGCCTCTACTCGTAGGCGAGCCACGGGTGGTGTGCTTGAGGGTGGCACCACCCTTGCGAGCATCGCTACCCCTACGGGTGGTTCTGCCCACAGGAACCTATGCCCACATGTACAGCTCCCACAAGCGTCGCCCGTACGTGCAGTTGCCCCTATGGGCATCGCTGCAAGCGACGGCGGCCACCCTTGCAAGCCACTTGCTTGCGAGCGAGCACCGCTACGGGCGTTGTGCCCATAGGAAGTGCCCAAGGGTGCCGCCGCTTGCGCTATAGGCATAGTGCTTACGCATAGCCAGCTCTGCCTATGGCCACCGCTACAGGCAGCCTGCCTACACATAAATGGCAGCAAGGCTACCATCTTCGAGGGCAACAACAATGCCTTTCTCACTTTTGCGTCAACGATTTTGACGTCAAAAATTTTTCTAAAACACAACACACAAAGTTCAAAACTAATCTTTCGCACGAACAACCTAGCTCTAATACCACTATAGGAAAATCTAAGGGCAACATCACATATGTAGTGGAAGAACCTAAAATAAAACCTAAATTTTTCAAAAATGTGTTTGTTGACATGCGAAGATTGGTGCGCAAAAACCCTCGAAACTTAAATCCACGTGTGAGATAGATTATTTTACCTAGGGAGATCGTACATCCTTGAATCCCTGTAGATCTGTAGGAGAGGATAAAGGAGGTCAAGCATCCTCTTCTCTAGTAGTAATCCACACAATAGGGCTGCGATGATGCTCCTCAAATCTCCACGCTTGCTATTTGAGGAGAAGGGAAGCGGAGAATAGAAGGTGGTAATTAGGAAGCCCGGGTCTTTAGTTCTCTCATATTTATAGAGGCCCATAGTTAACCATAATGGATCCTGTCCTATTGGATACTAGATAGCCATCCAATTACCCAAGCCTTTTAGATTAGTAGTGTTAGGAACGAGTCGCCACTAAGAGGGGAGGGGGGTGAATTAGTGCAACAGTAAAAACTACGTCGGTTTCAAAAAATATTCGTACGATAAAAATCGATCTTGGACAAAGCCCATATAGGAAATACTTAACTTTAAAAGTATATTTGTAAGCGTAGTGAAAATAAAGCAAGTAAGCAATTTGCAGTGAAGGTAAATAGCAAAACAAAAATGCAAATCGTTTTATAGTGGTTTGGTCATCGGGACCTACACCCACTCCACTGATTCCTCTTCCGTCGAGGCCACCAGCATCTACTAATGATTTTCTTTCAATGGACGAAAATCAACTACCCTTTTACAATCCTTTTCTCCTTTTCACAGGTTTATGAGATAGCATTTACACCCGCTTCACTCCTCTCTAAGACTATACTAACACTTAGAGCTTTTAGAGGAGTTCTCACAAGATTACAACAGAGCTTTTCTACTTTTTTTCACTCAATTGTTGTGTTTGTTAACCAGGGATGAGAGAGGTATTTAAAGGCCTCAAGTAGATTCAAACTTGAAGCCTAAAAAAATCTCATCCTTGGTTTTCGGGGTACTGGCGGTACCATCGCTTGTGCTAATGGTACCATCGCTAGTGCTTTCTGACACTAGGTGGTACCACCGCCCAATCTGGCGGTACCACTGTCTAGAAGACTGTGTCTAGGTGGTACCACCGTATGATATTAACACTTGGCGGTATCACCACCTAGCTTGGTGGTACCATCGCTTGACATAGTCTCGAAGACTATGCCACCGACGATGCCACTTGTTGAGTCACAGTTTGGGCCTTTTACTTGGCCCAACACAATCCATACATGGGCCCAACTGGCCCCTAATTGGGTTGGCCTAATTTCAATCCCAATTATGTGCTAACTATAAAATTTAAGGCATACACTAAGCAAATTTGGTCCGATTAGTCTAGGTTTCTTCCAGCGAGCTTCCAGCGATCTTTCGACGAACTTCCGACGATCTCTCGGTAATGTTCCAGTGGACTCCCGATAAGCTCTTGGACTTCATGACAATCTTCTTAGCGAGTTTCGATGAGCTTCTCTGGCAAGCTCTTGAACTTCTCAATCAATTCCAACAGAACTTCCGACGAACATTCGGATATCTGACGAACTCTCGAACTTCTAGCAAAATCTCGTTCTTGACTCTGAGACTTCATTTTGCTTTATGCCTTACTATCATAGTTAATCCTACACACTTAAAACCTACTTCAATCTAGATAATTTTTATAAGGCTTAAATCAAATATTGTCCGATATGTCATTGGTTCATCGACGCTTTGTCCGATTCTTCGGCGCATCATCCTCTCTTGTGGCCTATTGCCCAATCGGTCAGTTGACCTCCGCAACCCTGATTTCTTTTGCATAATTTTTGCTCTTCTTAGCCCGATGCCCGAACCCATGGCTCGAAGCCTTCTGTTGATACGTCGACCAATCCTCTAGCTCAACGTTCAATCTTATAACATATTCCATTCTGGCCCAATATGATTCTTCCTGCCTTAATAGTCTCTCCCTGATCGAAGCTTCATGTGTCACTCAAAATGTAAATCAAATAAACATTATCAATTGGTTTCATCATCAAAATCTGAGATTCAACAATCTCCCCCTTTTTTGATAATGACAACCAATGGAGTTAACTTTAACTCCCCCTATCAATATGTCATATTGATAGAACTCTTGGATTCAAAAATCCAAGCAACATGTCATGATAAAATCATGTATAACATCATACTTCTTCCCCTTTGTCATTAATAAAAATGAGAAGTTCAACTATCAAATGTTTAGATATACAAGTTCAAATCATTGCATAATCTCCAATTTTATCGTCATGCAAGTTTTATAATATACAGCTAGCAAGTTTATTCATCACCTTACAACATGCATAATCACCAAATCATCATTAATTTTAAAGCTGTGCAATATTGTAAATTTTGCAAGTTTACATTTTTGCTTTTTAAGATAGGCAAGCTAGCAATCTTCGGTGATGTTCAAGATAGCATGTTCTTTCTTCTCTTTTGAGAAGTGTGAGATTTTGCTTCCTTTGCAAAATGTAAGCTAACAAAATTTTACATCATTTTACAACATGAAAGCTACCAATTTGGCAAGTGTTACTTCTCTTTTAAGTATGAAGGTTCAAGATTTTGAAAAAAAATGCAAGATAACAAGCTAGCAAGATAGCAATATATCATTTTAGAATATGCAAGCTAGCAAATTTTAAGTTTTGTAAGTTTGTAAATTTTGCTATATGTGCAAGTTAGGATGTTTGCTTTTCTTTACGATGTTCAAACTAGCAAGTTTTTCACACATGAAAGTTGAAAAAAATTTTGCATCTTGAGCTAGCAATTTTTCTCCCCCTTTGTCATTGTCAAAAAGAAGAGAATAATACAATATTATAATTATTTTTTCCTTTACATCAATTTTCAAATCATGACAAAATTAAAGTATCAATCATTTTTCAATATGTTTGTGCATCATAATAGTTTCAAATTAAAATATGCATAATTTTAAAACCTTACATTTCATTCTTACTTCATGCATGATACCAAAAATAAATCAATCATCACTATATCTCATCATACATAATATCAAAAATATAAAATCATCAAACATGATACAAACATTTATTTTCAACTCATTCAATTTGTCAAACCAACAAAGTCACTTTCAAGATATTCAAAATCAAATAAAGAGATTTATCGATCTCTCTAAATGCAAGTGATTTCCTTTCTCCCCTTTGTCATCGTAAATAAAAAAGACATAAATATCAAAATGTGAATTTTTAATTGTGTAATTTATTTCTTTCTTACATCAATGCTCTAAGCATCACATAAATACAAAGGTAATCATATGAAAGTCATGACATGAAAGATGAAAGATCAAGAAAGATCATTTCATAAATGATTCATCTTGACAAATCTCCTTTTTAGTAAATAACAAAAAGAAATCTGAGGAGATTAAAAGTCAATGATCTTCAAAGGTAATCTCATATTATAAATTTCGAGAAATCAAGAGAGAAACCATGATTCATTTGGATAAATCTCAATAAGAAGATAAAAGAACACATAATAAGAGATCTCGATTTATAAACGATTTCAAGTTATAAATCTTGAGAAATCAAGATAATAATTTCAATAAAACCCATTAAATTCAAATCATTTTTATAATCCAAGAGATTCACAAAAGCATAATATACATGGATTCATTAATCTTTTATCAAAAAATCAATAAGATAGAGATGTTTCATTTTAAGTTGTTGGTTTCATACAAATATGCCTTTGTCTTTTTATGCCAAATAAAAACATGCATCAACATTTAGGATCGAAAAATAAATTTTATCATAAAAACCATCCATCTTATTTATAACCGAAAAAATAACTTTCATTGCGACAAAGATCAATTAAGCCATGAATCACAAAAATCATCATGCATAATTTCAAAATATAAACTTATTAAGCATGATCATTATACATCACTACTTTGGGCATGACATCAAAACATGCTTTCAAGTTTTCAAGGTATCACATACATAATTTCAAACTATAAACTCATTAAGCATGATATCAAATCTCTTAACATTTTCATTAAGACATCAAGCATGGTTTCATTGGACATAAAGCATTTTCAATCAAAATCGAAAATCATCAAGATACATATTATTTCTTCTTAAAAACATACATAGGATTAAATATTAGATTTAAATCTAACATTTTATTCCTTTATCATAAATTAGCAAGAAAAAGAAAAGCATGATATTTTATTTATTTATTTATATTTTTTATTTTATATACTAATTTAAAAATAATATATGAAATGCATCAAGTAATTTTAAAATAAACTAAGGGGGTTTTGTTTAAGTATTTTACCTCATTGTTGAGAGTCACCAAAGCGAAGTTTGTCTTTTCATCTTCATTGGTTTCCTCTTCTTCTTCGGATGTACTTGTTTCGTCCCAAGTCACTTTGAGTGCTCTCTTCTTTTATGGCAACTTCTTTTTAAGTTTATTTTTATTCTTTAATTCTTGTTTAATGAACTTTTTAAGTTTTATAGTGAGAAGTTCAAGTTCATCATCATTTGAGCTTTCGCTCGAGTGATCTTCATTTGTTCTAAGTGTAAAATCCTTCTTATTCTTTGGAAGGTTGTTCTCAAGTTTGTCCTATGCCACATTGGTCATTTTGTAGGTCATCAAAGACCTGATAAGTTCTTCGATCGAAAAAGTATTCAAATCCTTAGCCTCTTGAATGGTCATTATTTTAAAGTCCCACTTTTTAGAAAGAGATCGTAAAACTTTATTAACAAGTTCAAAATTCGAAAAAATTTGCCAAGTGCTTTTAGACTATTAACAAAATCCGTAAAACGGATGTACATATCTCCAATAGTCTCGCTTGGCTTTATTCGAAAAAGTTCAAAATCATGCATCAAAAGATTTATCTTAGAATCTTCTACTCTACTAGTGCCTATGTGTGTGATTTCAAGAGTGTGCTAAATATCGAAAATCATTTCACATATAATTCAATTGAATTCATTTTTGTTTAAGGCACAAAATAGAGCATTTATAGCTCTAGCATTTAAAGAAAAAATTTTCTTCTCCAAATCATTCCATTCATTCATTGGAGTAGAAGACTTTTGAAATTCATTTTCAATAATATTCTATAAGTTTAAATCTATAAAAAGCAAGAAAACTATCATTCGAGTTTTCCAATAAGTGTAGTCCATCCCATTGAACATATGAGGACGAACGATTGAAAAACCCTCTTGAAATCTGAAAAGAGCCATTTCTCTTGGGTGTTAAACCAAATGAGAAATAACATGACTCTGATACCAACTATTAGAAATGAGTCGGCACTAAGAGGGGTAAGGGGTGAATTAGTGCAATGGTAAAAACTACGTCGATTTTAGAAAATATTTATACGATAAAAATCGATCTCGAACAAAGCCCGTATATAAAATATTTAACTTTAAAAGTGTATTCATAAGCGTAGTGGAAGTAAAGCAAGTAAGCAGTTTGCAGTGAAGGTAAATAGCAAAACAAAATCGTAAACTATTTTATAGTGGTTCGGTCGTCGTGACCTACATCCACTCCACTGATTCCTCTTCCGTCAAGGCCACCAACATCCACTAATGATCTTCTTTCAATGGATAAAGATCAACTACCCTTTTACAACTCTCTTCTCCTTTTTACAGGTTTAGGAGACAACCTTTACACCCCCTTCACTCCTTTCTAAAACTATACTAACACTTAGAGCTTTTAGAGGAGTTCTCACAAGATTCTAATAGAGTTTTTCTATTTTTTTCACTCAATTCTTATATATGTTAACCAAAGATGAGACGGGTATTTATAGGCCTCAAGTGGATTCAAACATGGAGTCTAAAAATATCTCATACTTGATTTTCAGGGTACTAGCGATACCACCGTCTATGCTAGCGGTACCACCGCTAGTACTTTTTGACACTAGGTAGTACCATCGCCTATAAGACTGTGTCTGGGCAGTACCACCACCCAGTTTGGCGGTACCACCGCCTGAAATAGTCTCCGAGACTATGCCATCGATGGTGCCACCTGTTGGGTCACTATTTTAGGCCTTTTACTTGGCCCAGCACAGTCCATACATGGGCCCAACTAGCCCCTAATTGGGTTGGCCTAAATCCAATCCTAATTATGTACTAACTATAAAATTTAAGGCATACACTAAGGAAATACGATCCGGTTAGTCTAGGTTTCTTCTAACGAGCTTCCGGCGATCTTCCGACGAATTTCTGATGATCTCTCGGCAATGTTCCAACAAACTCCCGGCAAACTCTTGGACTTCACGATGATCTTCTCGGCAAGTTTCAATGATCTTCTCTAGCAAGCTCCTAGACTTTTTGGTCAATTCCAATAGAACTTACGACGAACATTCGGACTTCCGACGAACTCTCGAACTCCCAATGAAATCTTGTTCTTGAATCCACGACTTCATTTTTTTCTTTATATCTTGCTATCGTATTTAATCATGTACACTTAAAACCTACTTCGATCTAGACAATTATTATAGGGCTTAAATCAAATGTTGTTCAGCATGTCATTGGTTCATCGACGCATCGTCCGATTCTTCGGCGCATCATCCTCTCTTACGGCCTATTGCCCAATCGGCCAATTGACCTCTGCAATCTCGATTTCCTTAGCGCAATTTTCGCTCTTCTTGGCCCGATGTCTGAACCTATGGCTCGAAGCCTTCTGTCGATACGTCGACTGATCCTTCGGTTCGACATCCAATCTTCTGACATGTTCCATTCCGGCCCAACATGATTCTTCCTGCCTTAATTATCTCTCCCTGATCGAAGCTTCTTGCATCACTCAAAACGCAAATCAAATAAACATTGTCAATTGGTTTCATCATCAAAATCCAAGATTCAACAAATGGGTCTCTACCTAATAATATCTTATTAGTTCTTATTGGATCTCAAGATCCAATAATTTAGGGGCTTAGTGGATATCTAATAAGATATGGGCTCCAACGGATATCTCATATTCGAACCTCTACTCATCGCAATACCTACCATATGTTTGTAACCCTCTAGGCTCAATATCGAGCTGGTCGTGAGTCATACCTATCATAACTCCTTCTTGCTCTGTGAATTATTATCTCCATAATAATTCACTTGACACATTGACTACAAATGTATTAGGCCACTACGCTGTAGTCCCTAGATGATATAGGAAAATCTAATCTATTGGATCTATCTATCCTCAATTACCATGAACCTATAGTCCTTCATCTATCTAATATCCTAGAAACTATATACTAGGCATGGGAGTTGTCAAGCTCATACGATTTCTCGTCAAGTCTCGCTTTAATCGGATTCTCTCGGAGAACTCTTTCTCTCTCAATCCGAATGGCCTTGACCAAGGATTTATCTGAGAAAAAACACATAGGATATTCCTCTCATAATATCAAGAGCGAATGATCCTCTATCGACACTCAATAGCCCTCGTAAGGTTGGTTGTCACTCTCATTGACCAGTTGTACTAGATCTGAAACTTTCAAACATGTAAGTCCGATATCAAAGAGTGAAGTACTTATATAGGATATCCTTGGCGTCTTAAGTTTAAGGACCAAATACACTATTAGGACTACAAAATCACTATTTGACAGTATGGTATCATTAACTATCCAGCATTCTATGAGCGGATCAATCGGTGAACTCATTCTTTCTCCAATGAGTACCTGCATTATATCCTTAGTGTCCCCACATGAGCAGCTATGAGACCAACCACCTCCATCATATAAACGGGTATATGGTAATTAGTCTGTCTGATTATCTCGATGTCCCTCTTAGGAAACATATGATTAGGATTATTTAGGGTCTATGTTTAAAAGTGAATTAGTTTTATTATCATGATCTCATCACGATATGATTCTCATTGCACAGATCAATGAAAATCATAATATATTTTTGTAATAAGCAATATAAAGTGAGAGAATGCTATAATAATAATAAGCAAAAAGACTACGTGTCATGCCACACGTTCCATCACTCACGTAATTAACTTACAGGGCACCCATGACTAGCAATTTATACATAATATATCCAAAAATTAGATATTAAGTCATACTCTAGGTTATTCAAAAGTTATCGAAAGTTTTAGTCTACAATTAGCTAAATTAAAGCTAAGGTATAAATAGAAGAAGAGTTAGGTTTTCTTACCTTCTTCAGCTTTAGCCTCATGGTGAGAAGCTAAGAGAATAATTGAAGAATAAGAGAGAAAATTATGGGTTATCAGATAGGTAAGGAGGTGTTAGGACCGGAGCGGCACTAAGAGGGGGGGTGAATTAGTGCAGCAGTAAAGTACGATAAACTTTCTACGATTTAAACACTTACGGAAACTTCGTACGATAAAAGCTTCGTTTCGTTTGAAACCGTTTCGATTGCGTTTTAACTTGAAGGCATATATAAGAAGGAGATAAAGAAGTAGAGCATCAAAGTGAAGATGGTTTGCAGTAATATAAATGACAATAAGATAAATGCAAACCGATTTATAGTGGTTCGGTCATGCGACCTACATCCACTTGCAAAGCCTTCTTCGATGAGGCTCCAAACTTCCACTAGCAAATCACTTTGAAGGGGAAGGACAAATACCCCTCTTACAACCTTTTACAAGTGGTTCACTCTCTTACAAATTTTTCAAAAAGAAAGAGGGAGGTGAACACTTAAGTTATTGAAAACAAGACTTTTGCTAAAGCTTTTCTCAATTTCTAACTTCCCAAAGGTTGTGTTCTCAGCTGAGAATTGAGGGGTATTTATAGGCCCCAAGAGGATTCAAATTTGGGCTCCAAATTTTGAATTATCTTGGGTTTCCGAGGTTGGCGGTGCCACCGCCTATTAGTGTCTGACACTGATAGTATACTGGTGGTGCCACCGCCCAGTCCGGCGGTGCCACCGCTGAACCTCTCGGGTGCTGGGCGGTGCCACCGCTTAGTCCAGCGGTGTCGTCGCTCGGTTCTCGGGTTTTGGGCGGTGCCACCGCCTATACTATTTCAGCTCACTGTTTGGGCTCTAAACTTGGCCCAAACCAGTCCGAACTCGAGCCCAATTGGCCCCTACTTGGGTTATAGGATTAACACCTAATCTTAACCCTAATTAACATGCTAACTACGAATTTAAAGATATTTTCTAAGCTATTACAATGTCCGTAAGTCAAGACTTCTTCCGGCGAGCTTCCGACGAACTTCTGGCGGTCTTCCGATAAACTCTCGGAAACCATTCTGCGGACTCCCGGCAAGCTCCTAGACTTCACGATTTGATCTTGACGAGTTCCAATGAGCTTCTTCGGCAAGCTCCAATCTTTCTCGATGAGCTCCGTGAACTTCCAACGAACCTTTCGGCGAGCTTCCGAAAAACCCTTCTACAAGCTCCCTACTCATTCTCAATTAGTTCCGGCAGCATTCCCGATGAACCTTCGGACTTCCGTCGAACTCTCGAACTCGCAATGAATCCTTCGCGCTTGACTCCGACACTTTGTTTCGCTTTATGTCTTCATCGTTATCGTAGTTAATCCTACACACATAAGCTAAAACTCTACTCTGATCTAGACAATTATTACAACGCGAATTGATATTCTGTTGCCCGGCACGTCATTGGTTGGCGCTTCGTCTGATTCTTCAGCGCATCGTCCTCTCTTGCGGCTTGTTGCCCAATCGGTGGTTGACCTCCGCAACCCCGATATCCTTGGCGTAATTTCGCTCTCCTTGGCCCGAAGCCTTCTGCCGTCCAATATCCTGACATGATCTCCTCTAGCGCAACGTCAATTCCTCCTACGTCAACTGTCTAATCCTGATCGAGTAGACCTGCATCACTCAAAATGCTTTTAAACATCTAAACACAATCAATTAGTTTCATCATCAAAATCTGAGATTCAACAATCTTCCCCTTTTTGATGATGATAACTAATTGATGACTAACGGAGTTAACCTTAACTCCCCGGAGTTTAACTAAACTCCCCCTATCAATATGTCATTGATAGAACACTTGGATTATCCCAAATCCAAGTAACATTCATCACATGTTATGAAAAAACATTTAAACCATCATGCAAATATTTATAAACTATTCAATTCAATGCATGAAGTCATCAATATACTTCTCCCCCTATGTCATCAACAAAAAGGAGAAGTAGCTCTAGCTATTTTAAAAGATATGCAAGTTTTTGCAACATAAAGCTAGATTTTCATCACAACATATAAGCACAAAAGCATAACAAGATTCTTAAGTTCAATCATGGCAATTCAACACTTGCTTCTTGTGCAAGATTGCACTTTGCTTTTCTTTGCATGTTCTCACTAGCAAAAGCTTTCTCCCCTTTGTTTTTATCGAAAAGAAGGGAAGAGTACAAGCTAGCCAACATTTGCCTTAAGCTAGCAATCTTTCTCCCCCTATGTCATGGCCGAAAAGAAGGAGAGGAACCAATGATTTAGACTTTTACATAAATTATGAATTTGCATCAATCAATATTTCAATCATCACATGATACATACAAGACAAAAATGCAAAGAAATAATTTCATGAAGGATATCAATGTGAAAATTCACGAAGGATCATATGATACAATCGCAAATCATGATATCATTATGCGATACATCATGAGATGATAATTTATCATATCAATGAAAGATATCAATTGTTAAACATGATATGATAATAGTCTCAAAAATTTTAATTTACGATACATGTGATACATTGCGATACATTAAAAGATTTAATGCGATGCTTTTAAGGATATCAACTTATTTTTTATACAAAGCATGGCAAGAGCAATTTTGTTGCAAGTTTCCTAAGTTTTGCACTTTTTGCTTCTTTCGATAGGCAAGATCTTTCTTTTTGAGAAGTGCAAGCTTGCAAGTTTTACTTCCTTAGCATGCTAGGAAGTTTACTTTCATTTTCAATGCACAAGCTAGCAAAACCTTCTCCCCCTTTATCAAAGTCAAAAAGAAAGGGAGGACTCAATAGCTAAAAATTTCAACCATTCAACAAGCTAAATATGCAAAGAATTCATAAAATATATCAATAAGGATCAATTCATGAATATCAAAGATATGATTCATGGTTCATTAAAATTCTTCTTAACAAGTTCACGATCAAGATTCATATAATTCATAATAAAGCAAATTGATGTACAATCATCACATACGGCATACAAGGCAAAGAAATCTTGTTATTTCTATATTATGAAATATACGATATCAAGGCTCATGATTCATTTGAAAAGATATAGCACAAAGAGCAACTTGAAACATTCTTATCAAGATCACATTTTAAAATATTCCAAGTATCAAGTGTTTAGAGATAAAAAGTTCAATACATTGTATGAAAAAAAAATATAATATCAAGTTTTATCATCATGCAATGTAGCAATTAAAGATGTGCAAGTTTAGCATTTTTGCTTTTCTTGATATAGCAACTATTTGCTTCTCTACAAGCTAGTAATTTTTACGATATGCAAGTTTTACTACATACAAGCTAGCAAATTAAAGATGTTCAAGAAAGCAAGCTCTTTCTTCTCTTTTGAGAAGTGTCATTTTTGCTTCCTTTGCAAAATGTATGTTTTTAAATTTTGCAATATAAGCTAGCGATATTTCTCCCCCTTTGTCAATGTCAAAAAGAAGGGAAGACCCTTTGCATCAATTTCTAAATCATGACAAAGGTAAGTATCAATCTTATCATTATATTTTCAAATTAAAACATGCACATTTTCAAAACCATACATTTCATTTTTCATGCATGATATAAATAAATCAATCATCATTATAAGCATATCATACATGATATTCAGGCATTAAAATTTTTAAGCATTTATCAATATGTTGATCATGATATCAAACATTCATCATTTAAAGCATTCATGATACATATCATATGCAATACATCATGTACATCATTATCATAAGTATTGCATGCATTATTACAAATTTATGAATATTTCATGCATTCATATCATCACATAAAGAATATCAAGAAGAATTAGTTGGGTGATGAGAAAACATTTCATGAATACAAGGAATTGCATAAAGATCATATCATGAAAATTTTAACATGTGAATACCAAAAGACATGATTTCGTTTTGAAAAACCTCCTCATAAATAATCGAAAGAAAATCTTAGGAGATCGATTAAACAAAAAATCTTGATTCATAATAAAATTTCATGTATTGAATATCAAGAAATCAAGATGATGATTAAAAAAAAACATATCACAAGTTATATTCAAGAGAAAAATCATCATTCATTTTGTCAAATCAACATTTCTTGAGTATACATGATATCAAAACATGGTTTCAAATCTTCAACATATAACATGCATAAATTCAAAAATCGAAGGGAGAAGGGAAGAATTCAAAGGTACAAAGATTTCAACCATCTCATAAACAAATGAAGGATCAAGTCATGAATCGAAATTTCCATAAATCATTTCGACAAATCTCCTTTTAAATAATCGAGATGATCATCAAGGGAAGTCTCATGTTATTCCAAGAAATCAAGATCATGATTTTGATAAAACTCATCTCAAATTCAAATCACCAAAATCATTTTTATGGTTCACAAAATCCGTAACATAAGTAGATTCATGATTTCATTGATAATATATTTTTTCTTTTTTAAGTATTTCATTTTAAGTGATTGATTTTATGTTAGCATGCTTTTTCATTTATGTTAAATAAAAACATGCATCAACGTTTAGAATCGAAAAATGAATTTTGTCATAAGACCATCAAGATCAATAAATTCTCAAAAATGAATTGTTAGGATCAAGAAAATCTGAAAATGAAATTTAACACTTTCATGCATTCGGACATGGTTTTGCTATAGATTTTCAAATTCAATCATGAAGTTAAAACATGCTTATGATCTTGAAAATTTTTGTATCCAAAACACATAATCTCCAACATGTTATTAAGACATGTAATAGTGTAAAATCATCAATATACACATGCATGGATTAATCCTAAGCACTATCACATATCATATAATTATCATCCCTAATGTTGTATACATCATTCAACATTTCAAAACATAACATGCATGAAACCTTAGCAATATACTTTTCATAATCAAATTTTTAATTTTTCAAAGATGCTAAAAAGAAAAACATGATATAATTTTTGAAAAATATTTTTTTTTATTTCCTATTCCTACTATCTAAATTAAGCACTCATGAAAGACTTCAAGTAATTTCAAAATAATTCAAGAGAGTTGAGTTACTTACCTTGTAGTCGAAGCTCGTCAAAGCCCAATTTGTCGTTTCACCTTTGGAAGTTTTTTATTCATCCTTGGTTGCCTTCCTCTTCCTTGGCCTCTTCCTCCGTTCAAGTTCATTGTTTATTTTAGATTTTTGTTTAATGAACTTATTAAGAGCTAGAGTTCGAAGTTCAAGTTTATCATTGTCCTCATCACTTGAGTCATCGCTCAAGTGGTATTCATTTGTCCGGAGTTCCAAATCCTTCCTATTCTTTGGAAGGTGGTTCAAGTGTTCGTTGTGTTCATCATATGCATTGCGTACCATTTCATATGTCATCAATGAGTCGATAAGCTCTTCAAGTGGAAAAATATTTAAATCTTTTGTTTCTTGTATTGTCGTTACTTTTGATTCCTAAGCTTTAGAAAGTGATCGTAAAACTTCACTAACAAGTTCAAAATTCAAGAAACATTTAACAAGAGCTTGTAAACCATTGACGACATCCGTAAAACGGGTGTACATGTCAACAATAGTTTCGCTCGGCTTCATTCGAAAAAGCTCGAAATCATGCATTAAAATGTTGATTTTCGAATCTTTGACTCTAGAAGTGCCTTCGTGTGTGATTTCAAGAGTATACCATATGTCGAAAGCCGTTTCGCACAAAGAAACCCGATTGAACTCATTTTTGTCCAAAGCGCAAAATAAGGCATTCATAGCCTTTACGTTTAAAGAAAAATACTTCTTCTCCAAATCCGACCATTCGTTCATCGGTTTAGAGGGAAGTTGAAAATCATTTTTAATAATATTCCATAAATTCAAATTCATAGAAATCAAGAAAACTCTCATTCGAGTTTTCCAATAAGTGTAGTCCAATCCGTTAAACAACGGTGGACAAACAATCGAAAAGCCCTCTTGAAAGCCATGAAGAGCCATTTCTCTCGGGTATAAATCCGAAATGAGAAATACCGGGCTCTGATATCAATTGTTAGGACCGGAGCGGCACTAAGAGGGGGGGGGTGAATTAGTGCAGCGGTAAAGTACGATAAACTTTCTACGATTTAAACACTTATGGAAACTTCATACGATAAAAGTAATGTTTTGTTTGAAACCGTTTCGATTGCGTTTTAACTTGAAGGCATATGTAAGAAGGAGATAAAGAAGTAGAGCATCAAAGTGAAGATGGTTTGCAGTAATATAAATGACAATAAGATAAATACAAACCGATTTATAGTGGTTCAGTCATGCGACCTACATCCACTTGCGAAGCCTTCTTCGATGAGGCTCCTAACTTCCACTAGCAAATCACTTTGAAGGGGAAGGACAAATACCCCTCTTACAACCTTTTACAAGTGGTTCACTCTCTTATGAATTTTTCAAAGAGAAAGAGGGAGGTGAACACTTAAGTTATTGAAAACAAGACTTTTGCTAAAGCTTTTCTCAATTTCTAACTTCCCAAAGGTTGTGTTCTCAACTGAGAATTGAGGGGTATTTATAGGCCCCAAGAGGATTCAAATTTGGGCTCCAAATTTTGAATTCTCTTGGGTTTCCGAGGCTGGCGGTGCCACCGCCTGTTAGTGTCTGACATTGACAGTGTACTGGCGGTGCCACCGCCCAGTCCGACGGTGCCACCGTTGGACCTCTCGGGTGCTGGGCGGTGCCACCGCCAAATCTGGCGGTGCCACCCTCAGTTCTCGGGTTCTGGGCGGTGCCACCGCCTACACTATTTCAGCTCACTGGTTGGGCTTTAAACTTGGCCCAAACCAGTCCGAACTCGAGCCTAATTGGCCCCTACTTGGGTTATAGGATTAACACCTAATCCTAACCCTAATTAACATGCTAACTATGAATTTAAAGACATTTTCTAAGCTATTACAAAGTCCGTAAGTCAAGACTTCTTTCGGCGAGCTTCCGGCGAACTTCCGGCGTTCTTCCGAGAAACTCTCGGAAACCATTCTGCGGACTCTCGGCAAGCTCCTGGACTTCACGATTTGATCTTGACGAGTTCCAACGAGCTTCTTCGGCAAGCTCTGATCTTTCTCGGCGAGCTCCGCGAACTTCCAACGAACCTTTCGGCGAGCTTCCGAAAAACCCTTCGGCAAGCTCCCTACTCATTCTCGGCTAGTTCCGACAGCATTCCCGACGAACCTTCGGACTTCCGTCGAACTCTCGAACTCGCAACGAATCCTTCGCGCTTGACTCCGACACTTTGTTTCGCTTTATGTCTTCATCGTTATCATAGTTAATCCTGCACACACAAGCTAAAACTCTACTCTGATCTAGACAATTATTACAACGCGAATTGACATTCTGTTGCCCGGCACGTCATTGGTTGGTGCTTCGTCCGATTCTTCAGCGCATCGTCCTCTCTTGCGGCTTGTTGCCCAATCGGTGGTTGACCTCCGTAACCCCAATATCCTTGGTGCAATTCCGCTCTCCTTGGCCCGATGCCCAACGTCCGAAGCCTTCTACCGTCCAATATCCGACGTGATCTCCTTTGGTGCAACGTCAATTCCTCCTGCGTCAAATGTCTAATCCTGATCGAGTAGACCTGCATCACTCAAAATGCTTTTAAACATCTAAACACAATCAATTAGTTTCATCATCAAAATCCGAGATTCAACAGGAGGATGAGACCAAAATTGGATAGAGGTGCTTAAGAGGTTGTCTTGAGATTTATGGTTTATTTCAAGTTTTTTTTTACGACAAGCCTAATTTCAATTTTTGTATTCTTTTTTTACCAATATAATTTTAGTAATGCAATAACTTTAATTAAGTCTAATTTGATTTGATAAAAATAATATTTTAATATAAATTCATACTTCAATCTTATTGATGTATCTTAATATTTTTTATTTTCTCTCCTCTTAATTATCTATTACTTCTTCCATTATTTTTCATATATATATGATGTTTAAACCTCAAATTTACTTAAGATACTTTAGGTATGATTAAACTTATTCAAGCCTTATGAATCACCTAAGATTTGTCACAATTCAAATATCATTTATAATCACCGTATATATATTTATTATCATGACTTAATCTTAGCACACTTAAGCTTATTAAGTCGAAGGACTATGCATTTTCATTATAAAATATACTTAACATAGATATTAATATTTTTATATATTTTAATTAAAATTTTAAAGAATTTTATGTATAATATAAATATATATTTTAACATTAAAATCGATAACATAAGTATATCATATTTTTTTAAAAAAAACATAGACATTGTGCAAGTTGAGAATTTAGCACGCTACGTAAACGTAAGCTTAGATGAGGCCACATAGATTGTGTCGGATTTTGTTTTGGACACAGGTAGGACAAGTGTAGCTTTTTTTATATCGACTTGAACATGTTCAAATTAATCCTCAGAAAACTAAACATTTGTTAGAAAATATGGATAAAAAAATAATTGTTAGGAATTAGTCGGCACTAAGAGAGGGGGGTGAATTAATGCAGTGGATAAAATTACGTCGATTCTAAAATTTTCGTACATTCGATGAAAACCAATATTGGAAATGCTAAACTTTGAAAGCGTACTGAAGAGTATAATAAGAAAGTAAACAAGTAAGGCAGTTTGCAGGTTAAAGTAAATTGCACAAAAGAAATGCAAACCAGATTTTTATAGTAGTTCAGTCATCGTGGCCTACATCCACTCTACCGATTCCTCTTCCATAGAGGCCACCAGCATCCACTAATGGTCTTCCTTCAATGGGTGAAGACCAATTACCCTTTTACACCCCTCTTCTCCTTTTCACAGGTTTAGGAGACAACCTTTTACAACCCTCTTTTACAAGGTATCCCTCACACATCTCCATTAGAACTCTCTCTAAGCTTTAAGAGGAGGGAACTCAACTTTCTAATAGGGTTTACAATAGAGTTTTGCTCAATCTTTCTTCCTACTCCATGCAGGAATAGTTGGGGTATTTATAGACCCCAAATGGCTTCAAAACTTAGAGCCAAAATTCAAATCCACGAGATTTCGAGGTACAGGGCGGTACCACCACCTGCATTAGGCGGTACCACCGCTCAGTCTAGCGGTACCACCACTTGACAGTCTCTCAGATACTATGTCTGGGCGGTACCATCACTCAGACTAGCGGTACCACACCCTATATTGGCGGTACCACTGCTTGACATAGTCTTAGAGATTGTGCCACGACAGTTTCACATGTTTAGTCACTATTTGGGCCTTTTATTTGGCTCAACACAACCCAAACTTAGGCCTAGTTGACCCTAATTGAGTCGGCTTAATTACATTCTAAACTAACTCGATTTAGACATAATCGATTACAAGCGAATCCTTGTTGTCCGGTATGTCATTGGTTCATCTGGCGTTGTCCGATCCTTCGGCATATCGTCTTCTCCTTCGGTGTATTACCCAATTGACATGTTGTCTTCTCGCAACATTCGATCTTCATGGTGCAATGTCCGATCATCTTGGCTCGATGCCCGAATTCACGGTCCGAAGCTTTCTTCCGATACGTCGATCATTCCTCCGGCCTGATATCTAATCTTCTGATATGTGTGCTCCGGCTCAACGTACGATTCCTCTTGCTTTAATCAATTTTACTTTTCTGATCGACGTTAGCCCTACGTTACTCAAAACGCTCATTAGATCACAAACACATCAATTGATTTCATAATCAAAATCTGAGATTCAACAATCTCCCCCTTTTTGATGATGATAACCAATTCACGATAGAGTTTAAATATACTCCCGAAGTTTAAACAAACTCCCCCTATCAATATGCCATATTGATAGAAACTTAGAAATCATAGTATTTCAACATTGCATGCAACATGAGTATTGAAATAACCAATTTATCACATCATTGCATACATCATAAAATCATTCATAATCAAGGTTACAATACATCATTCCATGCATGATCATTATCATAACTTCTCCCCCTTTGTCATCAACAAAAAGGAGAAGTGCATTTAGCATGTTTCATATAATATCAATTTTTATCATCATGCAAGCTAGCAATGATTAGAGATGTGCAAGTTTAGCATGTTTGCTTTTCTTGAGATACCAACTTACTTTTTGCTTCTTTTTCGATTACAAGCTAGCAATTTTTACAATATGCAAGTTTAACAATATATAGCCTAGCAAATTTTTTAATTACTTTACAACATGTATAATCATCAAATCATCATTAATTTTACAAATTTGCAAGATTACAAATTTTACAAGTTTGCATTTTTGCTTCCTAAGATAAGTAAGCTAGTAATTTTTGGTGATATTCAATATAGCAAGTTTTTTCTTCTCTTTTGAGAAGTATGATTTTTTTGCTTCCTTTGCAAAGCGTAAGCTAACAAAATTTTACAAATATTGCAACTGCAAGCTAGTAACTTTAGTAAGTTTTACATTATTTTCGAATATACAAGCTAGCAAATTTTTGAGATGTTCATGATAACAAGTTATCAATTTTTCTCCCCCTTTGTCATTGTCAAAAAGAAAAAAAATATATAATTTTATATTTTTTTCCCTTCACAATAATTTTTAAATTATGACAAAGGTAAAGTATCAATCTTATTTCAATATGTTTGTGCATCCTTATAGTTTTAAATTAATATATATACAATTTCAAAACCTTCCATATCATCCTTACTTTATGCATGATACCAAAGATAAATCATAACTATCGATATATCATACATGATACTCAAGCATTCATGATACATTATTTTAGCAAAAAATCATAGTATTTCATGCATAATTTTAAATTATAAATAATTCAAATTATTATGGTATCAAATTACATTACATCCTACTATGCATGATCATAACTTCTTATTTATATGCATCAACATAAATTCATGAGAATTTCATTCATCATTTCAAAACATCACATGAAGAATATCAGGAAAAATTAATTGAATGAAGAGATAAACACTTCATGAATACACTGAATTATACATAAAAATTATAACATGAAAGATAAGATCATGTGAATACAAAGAGACATGATTCATATAGAAAACTTTCTTAAAATGTAAGAATCATATGAAAATAAAGAGTAAGAAATCTTGGTTCATAAAAAAAAATCTCAAGTTAAGAAATCAAGAGAAGGTTCATGATTAAATCTCATTTAGATTCAAATCATCAAATCATTAAAATCATAAGCGATTCAAAATGACATTAAATGATTTATCAATCTCTTGATATGCTAGCAATTTTCTTTCTCCCTTTTGTCATTGTAAACAAGAAGGAAGAAGGAAGAAATGCATAACAAAACTCAAGTCATCAATTTTCAAGATGTAAGTAGCATATCATGGTTTGTTAGGATAAGTCTCCTTTTTTGTCGCGAATAGCAAAAAGAAACAAGGAGAAAATGATCTTAATTCATAGAAAGATTTTTAGTATCAAATATCGAGAAATTAAGATCATGAGTTGGATTATTTTCCTATTTAGCAAATGGCAAAGAGAAACATAAGAGATCAAATAAGAGATCTTTATTCATAAAAGATTTCATGTTATAAATCTCAAGAAATTATGATTTTGATAAAACTCATTCAAATTCATTTTCATAGTCCAAGAGATTCACAAAAGCATAATATACATGGATTCATTAGTCTTTTATCGAAAAATCAATAAGAAAGAGATGGAAAATGTATTCCTTTTTTATATGTTTTATTTTAAGTTGTTTGTTTCATACAAGCATGCCTTTTTCTTTTTATGCCAAATAAAAATATGCATCAACGTTTAGGATCGAAAAATAAATTTTGTCGTAAAAACCATCAAGACCAAAAAATCACAAAAATCATCATATATAATTTCAAAATCTCATACATAGAATAAAATCATCAATCATGGTATCAAAATATTTAATATTTTCATTACATCGTTAAATCATCAAGCATGATTTCATTAAACGTGAAGCATTTTTAATCACAATCGGAAATCATCAATTTAGATAAACATTATTTTTTCTTAAAAACATACATAGGATTAATCATTATATTTAAATCTAGTATTTTTTTCCTTTATTATAAAACATGTAATTTTTATTATCATTTTAAAATTTAGCTAAAAAAGAAAAGCATGATCCCCTTTTATTTATTTATTTTTTGTATTTTATATACTAATTTAAAAACAACATATGAAATGAATCAAGTAATTTCAAAATAAATTAATGGGGTTTCGGGTGAGTCATTTACCTCATCGTCTAGAGTCGTTAAGGCGAAGTTTGTCATTTCGTCTTCATTGGTTTGCTCCTTGTCATTGGATGAGCTCAATTCAATCCAAAGTACTTCCTTCTTCTGGTGTTCATAGCAAGTAGTTGCATTCTTTTTAAGTTTATTTTTATTCTTTGATTCTTGTTTTAAAAACTTTTTAAGCTTGATTGTGAGAAGTTTAAGTTCAACATCACTTAAGCTTTAGCTCGAGTGGTCTCTTTTTGTTATAAGTGCAAAATCCTTCCTATTTTTTGAAAGGCGGTTCTCAAGTTTGTTTTGTGCCATACAATTCATTTCATAGGTCATTAAAGACCCAATAATTTCTTCGATTGGGAAATAGTTCAAGTTCTTTGATTTTTGTATTGCCGTTATTTTTTAATCCCAAATTTTAGAAAATGAACGTAAAACTTTATTAACAAGTTCGAAATTCGAAAAACTTTTACCAAGAGCTTTTAAAATATTGATAACATCCGTAAAACGGGTGTACATGTCAATAATAGTTTCGCTTGGTTCCATCCAAAACAATTCAAAACCATGTATCAAAAAATTAATTTTCGAATCTTTAACTTTACTAGTGCCTTCGTGTGTGATTTAAAGTGTATGCCAAATGTCAAAAGTTGTTTCACAAATAGAAACCCGATTGAATTCATTTTTATCTAAGGTGCAAAATAAGGCATTTATAGCCTTTGCATTTAAAGAAAAAGTCCTCTTCTCCAAATCATTCGAGTTGTTCATTGAAAGAGAAGACCTTTGAAAACCAAATTCGACTATATTCTATAAATCGAGATTCAACGAAAGCAAGAAAACTCTCATTCGAGTTTTTCAATATGTGTAGTCTGCCCCATTGAATATAAGAGGACGAATGAAAGAGTGACCCACTTGAAAGCCGAAAAGAGTCATTTCTCTTGGGTGTTAAACCAAATGAGAAAAAAAAAGCTTTGATACCAACTATTAGGAACGAGTCGGCACTAAGAGAGGGGGTGAATTAGTACAACGGATAAAATTACGTCGATTTTAAAATTTTCGTACATTCGATGAAAACTAATATCAGAAATGCTAAACTTTGAAAGCATATGGAAGAGTGTAATAAGAAAGTAAACAAGTAAGACAGTTTACCGTTTCAAGTAAATTACTCAAAAAAATATAAATCAGATTTTTATAGTGGTTCGGTCATCGTAACCTACATCCATTCCACCGATTCCCCTTCCATAGAGACCACTAGCATCTACTAGCGGTCTTCCTTTAATGAACGAAGACTAACTATCCTTTTACACCCCTCTTCTCCTTTTCACGGGTTTAGGAGACAACCTTTTACAACCCTCTTTTACAAGATATCCCTCACACACCTCTCTTAGAACTCTCTCTAAGCTTTAGGAGGAGGGAACTCAACTTTCTAATAGGGTTTACAACAGAGTTTTGCTCAATCTTTCTTCCTACTCCATACAGGAATTGCTGGGGTATTTATAGACCTCAAATGGCTTCAAAACTTGGAGCCAGAATTCAAATCCCTGAGATTTCAGGGTACGGGCGGTACCATCGCCTGCAACCTGACACTGGGCGGTACCACTACCTGATAGTCTCTCGGAGACTGTGTTTGGTTGGTACCACCACATGACACAGTCTCGAAGACTGTGCCATGACGGTTTCATCTGTTTGGTCACTGTTTGGGCCTTCCACTTGGCCCAACATAGCCCAAACTTGGGCCCAGTTGGCCCCTAATTGAGTTAGCTTAATTACATTCTAAACTAACTCAATTAGACTCTAAACTAACTCGATCTAGACATAATCAATTACAAGCAAATCCATATTGTCCGATATATCATTGGTTTATCCGATGCTTCGTCCGATCCTCCGACGCTTCGTGCAATCTTTCGACGCATCGTCCTCTCCTTCGGTGTATTGCTCAATCGGCATATTGTCTTCTTGCAACATCTAATCTTCTTAGCACAATGTCTGATCTTCTTGGTCTGATGCCCGAATTCATGGCCTGAAGCCTTTTGCTGATACATCGACCGTTCCTCTAGCCCGACGTCCAATCTTCTGACATGTTTGCTTCGGCCCAACATTCGATTCCTCCTGCTTTAATCAATTTATCTTTTCTGATCGATGTTAGCGATGCGTTACTCAAAACACTCACTAGATCACAAACACATCAATTGATTTCATAATCAAAATCCGAGATTCAATAATCTTCCCCTTTTTTATGATGACAACCAATTGATGACGGAGTTTAAATAAACTCCTGGAGTTTAAATAAACTCCTGGAGTTTAAATAAACTCCCCCTATCATTATGTCATATTGATAGAAACTTTGAAATCTTAGTATTTCAACATTGCATGCAACGTGAGTATTGAAATTACCAATTTATCATATCATTGCATGCATCATAAAATCATTCATAATCAAGGTTACAATAAATCATTCCATGCATGATCATTATCATAACTTCTACCCCTTTAACATCAACAAAAAGGAGAAGTGCATTTAGCAAGTTTCATATAATATCAAGTTTTATCATCATGCAAGCTAGCAACGATTAGAGATGTGCAAGTTTAGCATGTTTGCTTTTCTTGAGATACCAACTTACTTTTTGCTCCTCTTTCGATTACAAGCTAGCAATTTTTACAATATGTAAGTTTTTATCATACAAGCTAGCAAATTTTTTCATTACTTTACAACATGCATAATCACCAAATCATCATTAATTTTAAAGATTTGCAAGATTGTAAATTTTGCAAGTTTATATTTTTGCTTCTTAAGATAGGCAAGCTAGCAATTTTTAGTGATGTTTAAGATAACAATTTCTTTCTTTTCTTTTGAGAAATATGATTTTTTTGCTTCCTTTGGAAAGCGTAAGCTAGCAAAATTTTACAAATATTGCAACATGCAAGCTAGCAACTTTGGCAAGTTTTACATTATTTTCGAATATGCAAGCTAGCAAAATTTTGAGATGTTCATGATAACAAGTTATCAATTTTTCTCCCCCTTTGTCATTGTCAAAAAGGAGGGAAGAATATAATTTTGTAATTTTTTTCCCTTTATAATAATTTTTAAATTATGACAAAGGTAAAGTATCAATCTTATTTCAATACATTTGTATATCATTATAGTTTTAAATTAAAATATATACAATTTTAAAAGCTTACATATCATCCTTACTTTATGCATGATACCAAAGATAAATCATCACTATGGCTAGATCATAGATGATACTCAAGCATTCATGATATATTATTTTAGTAACAAATCATAGTATTGCATGCATCATTTCAAATCATAAATAATTCAAATCATTATAGTATCAAAATATCAAATTACATTACATCCTACGATGCATGATCATAACTTCTCATTTGTATGTATCGATATAAATTCATGAGTATTTCATGCATCATTTCAAAAAATCACATGAAGAATATCAAAAAAAATTAATTAAATGATGAGATAAACACGTCATGAATACAATTAATTATACATAAAAATCATAACATGAAAGATAAGATTATATGAATACCAAGAGACATGATTCATATAGAAAATTTTCTCAAAATGCAAAAATCATATGAAAATAAAGAGTAAGAAATCTTGATTCATAAAAGAAAATCTTAAGTTAAGAAGTCAAGAGAAGGTTCATGATTCGATTGGAAAAATCTCATTTAGATTCAAATCATCAAATCATTAAAATCATAAGAGATTCAAAATGATATTAATTGATTTATCAATCTCTTGAGATGCTAGCGATTTTCTTTCTCTCTTTTGTCATTGTAAACAAGAACGAAGAAGGGAAGAAATACATAACAAAACTGTCATAAATTTTCAAGATATCAAGTAGCATATCATGGTTTGTTAGGATAAGTCTCCTTTTTTTTTGGTGAATTACAAAAAGAAATAAGGAGAAAATGATCTTAATTCATAGAAAGATTTTAAGTATCAAATATCGAGAAATCAAGATCATGAATTGGATTATTTTTCTCTTTAGCAAATGGCAAAGAGAAACATAAGAGATCAAATAAGAGATCTTGATTCATAAAAGATTTCATATTATAAATCATAAGAAATTATGATTTCGATAAAACTCATTCAAATTCATTTTCATAGTCCAAGAGATTCACAAAAACATAATATACATGGATTCATTAGTCTTTTATTGAAAAATTAATAAGATAGAGATGGAAAATGTATTCTTTTTTTATGTGTTTTATTTTAAGTTGTTTGTTTCATACAAACATGCCTTTTTCTTTTTATGTCAAATAAAAACATGCATTAACGTTCAGGATCGAAAAATAAATTATGTCATAAAAATCATCAAGACCAAAAAATCACAAAAATCATCATATATAACTTCAAAATCTCATGCATAGAATAAAATTATCAATCATGGTATCAAAACATTTAATATTTTCATTACATCATTAAATCATCAAGCATGATTTCATTAAACATGAAGCATTTTTAATCACAATCGAAAATCATCAATTTAGATACACATTATTTTTTCTTAAAAATATACATAGGATTAATCATTAGATTTAAATCTAACATTTTGTTCCTTTATCATAAAATATGTAATTTTTATTATTATTTTAAAAATTAGCTAGAAAAAGAAAAGCATGATCCCCTTTTATTTATTTATTTTTTTATATTTTATATACTAATTTAAAAATAACATATGAAATGCATCAAGTAATTTCAAAATAAATTAAGGGGGTTTCGGGTGAGTCATTTACCTCATCGTCTAGAGCCGTTGAGACGAAGTTCGTCGTTTCATCTTCATCAGTTTGCTCCTCATCATCGGATGAGCTCGATTCAACCCAAAGTGCTCCCTTCTTCTTGTGTTCATAGCAAGTAGTTACGTTCTTTTTAAGTTTATTTTTGTTTTTTAATTCTTATTTTAAAAACTTTTTAAGCTTGATTATGAGAAGTTCAAGTTCATCATTACTTGAGCTTTCGCTTGAGTGGTCCCTTTTTGTTCTAAGTACAAAATTCTTTCTATTCTTTTGAATGTTGTTTTCAAGTTCATTTTGTACCATACGATTCATTTCATAGGTCATTAAAGACTCAATAAGTTCTTCGATCAAAAAATAGTTCAAGTTCTTTGATTCTTGTATTGTCATTATTTTTTAATCCCAATTTTTAGAAAGTGAACGTAAAACTTTATTAACAAGTTTGAAATTCAAAAAACTTTTACCAAGTGCTTTAAAACTATTGACAATATCCATAAAATGGGTATACATGTCAATAATAGTTTCGCTTGGTTCCATCTGAAACAATTCAAAATCATGTATAAAAAAATTGATTTTCGAATCTTTAACTTTACTAGTGCTTTCGTGTGTGATTTTAAGTATATATCAAATGTTAAAAGCTGCTTTACAAATAGAAACCCGATTAAATTTATTTTTGTCTAAGGCACAAAATAAGGCATTCATAGCCTATTTTGTTTAAAGAAAAAGTCTTCTTCTCCAAGTCATTCCAATTGTTCATTGGAAGAGAAGATATTTGAAAACCAAATTCGACTATATTCTATAAATCGAGATTCAACAAAAGCAAGAAAACTCTCATTCGAATTTTGCAATATGTGTAGTCCGTCCCATTGAACATGGGAAGACGAATGAGAGAGTGAGTCTCTTGAAAGCCGAAAAGAGTCATTTCTCTTTGGTGTTAAACCAAATGAGAAAAATAAGGCTCCGATACCAATTGTTAGGAACGAGTCGGCACTAAAAGGGGGGGGGAATTAGTGCAGCGGATAAAATTACATCGATTCTGAAATTTTCGTACGTTCGATAAAAACCAATATCAGAAATGCTAAACTTTAAAAGCGTACGGAAGAGTGTAATAAGAAAGTAAATAAGTAAGGCAGTTTGCAATTTAAAGTAAATTGCTCAAAAGAAATGCAAACCAGATTTTTATAGTGGTTCGGTCGTTGTGACCTGCATCCACTCCACCAATTCCTCTTCTGTAGAGGCCACCAGCATCCACTAGCAATCTTCCTTCGATGGGCAAAGACCAACTACCCTTTTATACCCCTCTTCTCCTTTTCACAGGAGACAACCTTTTACCATCCTCTTTTATAAGGTATCCCTCACACACCTCCCTTAGAACTCTCTCTAAGCTTTAGGATGAGGGAACTCAACTTTCTAATAGGGTTTACAATAGAGTTTTGCTCAATCTTTCTTCCTACTCCATGCAGGAATAACTGGGGTATTTATAGACCCATAATGGCTTCAAAACTTGGAGCCAAGATTTAAATCCCTGAGATTTCGGGGTACGGGCGGTACCACCGCCTGCAACCTAACATTGGGCGATACCATTGCCCAGTCTAGTGGTACCACCGCTTGATAGTCTCCCGGAGACTGTGTCTGGGCGGTACCATCGCCTAAACTGGCGGTATCACCGCCTGACATAGTCTCGGAGACTATGCTATGACAGTTTCACATATTTGGTCACTATTTGAGCCTTTTATTTGGCCCAACACTTAGTTTGCCCCTAATTGAGTTGGTTTAATTATATTCTAAACCAACTCAATTAGACTCTAAACTAACTCGATCTAGATATAATCGATTATAAGCGAATTCTTGTTATCCGACATTTCATTAGTTCATCCGGCGCTGTCCGATCCTTTGGCGCATCATCCTCTCATTTGGTGTATTGCCTAATCGGCATATTGTCTTCTCGCAACATCCAATCTTCTTGGCGCAATGTCTGATCTTCTTGGCTCGATACCCGAATTCACAGCTCGAAGCCTTCTGCCAATACGTCGACCGTTCCTCCGACCCGACGTCCAATCTTCTGACATATTTGCTTCGGCCCAATGTTCGATTTCTCCTGCTTTAATCAATTTATCTTTTCTGATCGACGTTAGCCCTGGGTTACTCAAAACGCTCATTAGATCACAAACACATCAATTGATTTCATCATCAAAATCCGAGATTTAACAATATTATACCAATTTATTTAGTTATAAGGATACCGATGAATATACTGTTAGCATAAACATTTTAAATTAAGAATTTAAATTTAACGAAGTTAATAGAACCTATACTAAAGACTGATGAAGGGGGTGATACAACCGTATAGAGTGTGCTTTTGGCCATTCAGTGGAGTGGCTGAAACCAATGGGGGTCAAGTTCTTGAGACTTTTTGGAACTTGACTTTGACTTGAAAAAGTATGTGAACTTACGAGAAATAAATAAATAACAGCATCGAGGAGAGGCATTTAGTGCAATCTTCATAATGTAATCTAATCTGAGACCGGCACCGAAGACCAATTTAATCTTCCTCCAAAGGACAAGTTTTTGCAAGCAGGGATTCTGAAAACTTCAGTTTGCAAACAACACAGATGAATCCAATCTCTGAGGTTTTAGCAAAATGGCTGGCAGATGTGTGCCAACAACCAGAGGCACAGTTGAACAGCTATTGAAGATAGAGATTCATATATGTGAATGACTTCCTGATGATGTCAAACATAGCAGGAAGAGATCAAGCATGCATTGTATGACAAACTAATCACATGCTCCAAGTTCACAACTGGGTCTTGGTGTAAACACACAACAGACCTTGCGGAGATGAGGATGGAGAACATTGTCAGATAGACAAGTTGTGGCCAGCAGCTGCAGAACATCACGTTTCTTCACAAGCACAGGATTAATGTAGTTCTCCTGCTTGCTCGAGAACTTTAAGCTTTTTTCATCATTTGCTTTTCAGTGAAGTTAGAACATCAAAAATCCTTGGGTTCCGTATTCAACATTGTCTTTCCCCCCCACGATTCTAAAGGAAATTATACATTGATTTGACACCGTTAGGAAGAATCATCCAATGAAATTGATCTGCCAATCAACAAAACGATGAGAATAAACATACCTAGCCAAGTTTTTGATGGAATAAAATCTCATAAAAAATCAAAATTAGGCAACAAGTTCATCTTAATATCACCATGAACTAATCTGAACAGCTTGGGAGATATCAAGATGGTTCAACCGACAAGTTCCAAGAAGGACCTCTGGAAGCTCTTCTTGTGTATCACCCTGCATGTTACCAACATGAAAAGGTTTTTGATGCAAAAGAAAATTATTTTTCTCCTCACATGCCTTGAAGAATATTAGTTTCATCATATTCAAATTAAACTTTTGATTGTTTTGTTGCTTGTTTCTTTGGTCATAGACATGATCTGACATTGGTGCCAAATTAACATATATAACCTGATCCAGGCAATTTGATAAGAAAGAATGCATACCTGAATCAGGAATGCCATTTCGATCACCAAACTATTCAAGTAACCAACAACGAGACTGACAACACCCTTGGCGATTGATGATGAACCAACATCGATCGCGAGCTGGATATTCACATTTATACAAAGTATAAGCTCCTAGAAATAATAATCCAAGATGGAGTACCTTTAAAATGTGCATCAAGTCATCCCATCTCAGAGGATTTGTAACATATTCTCAAGGTGATGATCATTTGAAGAAAAAAGAGGCATGCTTAGATAGACGACATTTTTAACCAGTTTTACAGTACATGCATGGATGTCGTCTTAGATTGTTTAATAAGGTAGGAAAAACATTTCTACCACATATTGGCAAAGATTATTGCAGGTCATACTGCATTACATCATGTAACCTAAATTGGATGCACCCACTATTCCCACACCATCTTTGAGTAGCAATATTACCTTTGGCTCCAAGAATTTTAGTTTCCAACCATCCAAGAGAATTAAACTTAGCAATAGGTTAAATACCCACACATATTACTAAATATAGCTATTTTCCAAGAATTTTGAACAGTTAAGTTTGGTTTTCATCTAGACTTGACGGTTAAAGCTTATGCTTTTGGCAATAAAGTTTATCCAAGTAACCTTTCTGTTGCTAATATTTGAATAGATCCAAGAAATTCTTAATCATGGTTTGCGATTTTGCCCAAACAAATTGGTACCGATAATTATCCAGTACATGGACCACTCCCATTTCAGGCCATTCGGTTCGGTCCAATTAATATATATATATATATATATATATATATATATATATATATATATATATATCCTCTCCATTTCGATGTTTGGAGCATCAAAATCATGAGCCCTCCACTCCATTTCAATGCACAAAGCATCGCGCCAGCTCTCATTCACTGCCACCAACACACTTACTGCCTCCCATGGACCTCTTTGCAGGTACACTTTCTCCTCCTCTTCCTCCACCGCCTCCCTTCTTCCTTTATCTCCGTTCTTCTTTTTCCCTCCTCCTCAGCATTCGTTATCATGGTATATTCTAGAATACCATGTGTAGATACACTAGATTGGACCAAACTTATACTAGTCCGACCATGGACCGGCATAGGTTTGATATCTGAAATTACATTCATGGATTTTGATCAGTACCTGAAATTGCATTTGTTGATCTTAATCATTAATTTTTGAAATGGGAATTGATGATTTAAATTGCAATGGGAATCATGCCCAGCGAGTATAATGAATCAACAAACACTCCATGGATGATTGCTAGAGTCACTCATAACACAACATATGCAGAAGTTGTCAACAAATATATGCATTAATGATATCATATTCTCATTTATAACTCAATAGTACCAGTTGTAAACACCTTGATGTTTCCCTAGTGTCAAAAGGGAATTACCTAATGCAAAAAGCTCTAATTGGCATTGTGCGAAACTTTGATGTAGCTAGCAGCATATGTAAGCTTACCTCAATGTAGTTGCTCCCGTGAAAATAATTGATTTCAAGCGCTTGACCGATTAGACATGCTTTCTTACCGACACTTTGCTTCACTAACCATGAACCCTGAAGCACCAAAAAAAAAATCAAACATATAAGAAAAAAATTATGTATAATTATAATAACCAAACAGATGATAGCATGCGTGCATACCTTTGATATACATGGGATTAGTTTAAACCTTGAGTTCCTATATGAATCATCTCCTCTCACAAAATTTTTAAGAAAGGGAACATTTTCCAATGGAGTGTCCATCATATAATATAAAGCTAGACTGTATGTGGTCAAACCTGGGACCTATTTGCATAGACTATGATCAGAAACATGGATATTAAGGATTTACTTTTTGGCACAGGAGACTGGTATCACCTCCATGAATTTAGAAAAATCAAGTAACATACCTGCATGTGCACAACAAAGAAAAACTCGCTGCCACCTTGTGCTGCATATTTCTGCAAGATTTAAAGTTTAGCTTTTATGACAAAGAAATTCCAATAAGAGTATAACTATTGTGTATTATAAGTGATATCTAGAGATACCTGAACAATCCCCCCGGTTCGATTACCAAGATTATCTTCACGCTTGTCTGATTTCAGCCAATCAGCAGCTACCATCTGCATCAAGGTAGTATTGGCTTTTACCTACATAAAAGTTAAATTGATAAATACTCTTGCAACAAATCAAATTCATAAAACATACGTGATAACAAGTTTCAGCATGTTATATTAGACGAATCTAGAAGAACTGTCACAATTCAATGATGATAGTGCACACTAGTGGTGCTTGCTGTAGGATGTGATTGAATGCTTTGAGCATGCAGAGAGGAAAGCCTTCTTGTTGTTTAATGTGTGTGATGATAAGTGGTATCATGTGCATTATTTGGAAGTTCTGTTATGAGTCTAAAGTTGAGGAGGCTTTGATAATGGCAATTTGATGTGTAAAAGAACTGGTAAACACATGAGTGCACATAAGTTATCGTGTGTGTAGAATAGATGATCTAAATCACTGCCTAAACTGTAAGACAGTCTAGATAATCCCCTAAGCCTCCAGCTGCTTAGCTAATGATCATATATTTCAGACCTTGTTGAGGACAGGTAGCTGACAGCTACTGACAGTACTGAGTTCCAAAATAGTGTTCTGAAAGAAGGGATCATCACTGAATCATAGCATGTGAACAAAGAAGGGGCATATGCTGATAAGCAGGAAAAGTTGGGTGGCCAATATTTTACAGGTAAGCATTACTTTGATATCTTTAGCCCAAAAGTTTTGAGTGCTTTCTCATCTTGTCCAAATATTTGTTTGAAGGAAACAAATTTTCAAGCACATTACTTGGATTTTCTGTTTCCCAAGGAAATATGATCTTGACTAATGTAATTGACTATCAAACAGAAAATAAAACAATGGTATCCTCTCAATTTATGATCACTAAGGATGATGGTACTTAATTTATATGATACTGCTTTGATTAGAATAACCACAAACCTAAGATTTAAAGGAATCTGCAGAAGATTTAGAATTCCTTAAGTTATTTCCCAACTGATGCTAGGAAAATGTAGTCTTAAGCATGTGATGATCATGCACTAAGTTTCGCCAATTGCCTAGCAATTTTAAGCAAAGAACATGTCATTTCTTCAGTTTTAAGTGAAACAATATGAACATGTAACTAAATAGGCACCTTTTGATGGTCGTGCAAGTAAGATTCACCACGAATTGCGAATGTAGAAGGATCTGCCATTGCCCAACTACAAGCCATTCTACAACTTGGATCTTTTGGAAGAGTGGTCCCATAGCTACATGGCATGCTATCTCCAATAGATTCATCTTCTAATTCAGCATAGAAATAACAAGTAAATTACATAAAATGCAACAGCAACTATTAGGATAAAACAATGATATCAGTCTCATAAAAATCTAAAATAATAGTGTGGAACCTGTGATATCATGCAACTTCTTTATGAAAACTGCAGTTGTAGGTAACTTGTCTTGGCATTGGTCCTGAATTAACTGAGAAAAAAAATATCATGCTATAAATAACATGATTTCCCAAGAAGAGAGCAGCATGAACCAAGAAAACATGTTTGTGCAACTTCATAATTTTCTGGAGTATATAACATTGTTATTTCAGCCATCATGGTTTAAGATATGTGCAGTCTAATAACATAAATGTACAATTAACTTATCTTACTTGGTTGATCTTCAAGTACATGATGCTTGTGAATGCCCACAAAACATGTACCACATGTGATCAGGAATTATATAGCCATTAAGTTTTGCAAGTGAATCATTTCAATACTGAATAAACTGGACTTTTTTACAATCAAAGATTAAAGTGCAGTTACATACATGAGAACCACGAGGCATTCATCTTTCTATCAGACTTCTCTAGGTCACTAATGCAATATACTTTACATATCATATTAGATCTTCAGTGAACACTGTCAGTTTTTGGAATGGTCCAAGGCTACCAGTCAATAGCAGCTCAATTCCTTTAAGTACTCGATGAGATTCATGATAAGTTGCATTCAACATGTTCAAGTATATAAAATATGACCATGGCAGTCAATAATAATTAACATGGAATTTATTATTTTAGCATGAAACCAGAACATGGGAAGGGTATCACTATGGATATATCTATGAAATTCATATGAGCAACAGCATGATGTGGCATGAAGATATGAAGCACAGAACTCACTGTGTCATTGTATGGATAGCATATGGATGGCATGAAGCACCTCCTAGTTATCACCATACCTGTGCTAGTAATCACTAAATCAATAACTACATCATTATCTTCATCACGGCTGATTTGGATTTCTTTCATTACTTCTGGTCAGCAAATTAAACTACAGCCAAGCCCAAAAAGAAACTACAAAGTACGAACAATTACTAGGGACATAGATGCTAGGTTTAAATGGATCGAACAATTAATCTGTTTGAGAAGGAAATCAGAAAATCTCAATATTTACTAATTCCCAGAGAGGTGGACGAGGAACAAAAATAGAATGGTAGAGAAGCATTATCTGCTTTCCAGCAAAAAAACATCACATGACAAAAGTCTAACCTGGGATTGCATGCCTTCATCAGAAGGACAATAGTTTTCTGTTTGATCATACTCTGATTCAGTAAGAACATCAAAGAATTCATCAGCTGCATCATTCAGTTGATTTGATGATCCATTTCCAGTATGTCTGGGAGGAGACATTTGTGACTCTTCTACGAAGTTTTCAATTTTACTATTCTCATCCACTGTTTGCATGTCTAGTTTAATTTGTTCCTCAATCTGTGGCAATATAATCTCTCTTGTCAGACCATCTAATGTGAAATCTGAGAATGCACAGTTACCAAGTTTTGCACGGAAGAATTCTCGAAGAGCTGCTCAGTACATAATTGAAATTCACATTCAACACACAATCAGAAATCATAAGATAGAGGATATGTTATTGGAAAATCACAAAAGTATTTCTCATGATAAAAACAATACCTGCAACCCTTCCTAGCATCTTCATTGTAATACTTGCATATGAGGTAAACATATTTGATTTCCAAAATTTCCAATCAATTGCAAGCATATGCTTCACAACTGATTGTTTTCCTTGGTTCACGGGAGATATTTCGTAGCCTCCACCTACAACAGGCAGAACAAAGAACAACCTCAAATATTGACTATAATTAATCTTGCATACTTATGGCAATTTAACCCAGTCTTCACCAAAGTTTCATTGCTAAATAGTAAGCATACGTTACTTTTAAGACAAGCACGGACATAGCCTCTTTCAGGTTGGCATTTATAGTGGATCACTGAGTGATATAGGATAACTGTTCAAAATTTTAAAAAAGTAATAATTAGTCCATGGTAAAACTCTGGTCATGAAATTTTTCAAGAATTAATAAATTGCAATACCATATGTTCCATCATCTTCCTTCCTCCAGGAACGCTTTAATATTAAATCCCTTCTTTTCATTCCCCTGAAAAATCAATCCAATAGTATTGAGCAAGAGGTGATCGGTTACTAGCAGACAACTCAATCTTTAAAAATATTGGAAACCATATCTAACCATGGTAGCCAATCACCACGCAGCTTCTTGTGGATAATATCAGTGTGTTCATCCAAGCTCTCAACCACATTACCCTCCAACAGGCAAAAATCCCATCTGCAAGATATTTAAATGCTTCGTTTATTAGAAAAAGTACAGTAAAACCTATGTTTAGTAAATTGCATGACTCAATTATGAATTTGATTTCCGTTATTCGTCCCTCTTTGACTGACAGTCACATAGCTTTCTTAAATTTTGAAGACCTGGTACCAGATTGCTCTAAATCTGCCTGTTATACATAACTGTGGTTTGCATTGTATACCTGTGGACTAAAGAATCCTCTGATTATATTATCACAGAGGGCAATGATTTTGTCGAATTGCAAATTTTTCTGTCCAGTGTTTTACTTGAATCAAATAGTAAATCACCATGGCACGAATAAAAGAGCACACATGATGTCATATGACATAAAGCTCTGGACAGTTAGAAAGTTGCAATCTTACTCTGATCTTGACTGTCCAAGAGACATCACTGTCTGGAAAATGGCCTCAGAAGATGCATCAATGACACCGACTGCCATCATACCTGGATGATCATCCCTATGCTGAGGAATGTAGAATTTTTTTTAGTTCACCAAGAAACCCATGATCATGCCTCTTTTGGAGTGATATAGATACCTTGGTAGGAGAACCAACATCTTTTTCTTCTTTAAACAGCCGTAAGCCTATATGAAAAAAAATATTTATGTCTTCTAGAACTTCAATTAGAAAAATAAAAGAAAATTCCAAGATATTACCATTTTTACAGCCAATTATCATCCACATGGAAGGAGAGATGGCATCAAATATCAGTGGATCAGCATGGATACATGAGTGAACTGTCCAATCTAGAGAGTTTGAACAAGGTAAGAAAGTATAACAACTAGGTAGAAAGAGATTGGATCAAGCCAATAAAACCTGCTAAGGGATTGACAAAATAATATGAACTATTTTGTGTGAAAAATAGATCGGACCAAGCCAATAAAACCAGGCTTACCTATGGAGTGCATGCGACTCCTCACATTCCTGTGGTTCAACCTGGATATTATGATACTAGTCAATGAGAACTGCATAAACAAATGCTTTAGCAGCATATATCCTAAAACAAAAAGCTGACTTATAACATTAGGAAGCAAAGGTTAGAGTCAACCATCATGCTTCATGAGACACAAAAGAACCATGTATGCACATGTCCTGGAGTGCACAGTTCTAGCCTACGTAATATTTGGCACCATAAGGATCTTGAAACTTTTAACAGAGACTGGTCTGGAAGACAACCTAGATTAAGATCACAAGTACTGCCACAAACCTTCATCTATGGAACATTTCTTTCATGTAGCCACTACAAAATAATTCCAACTCATGGAAGGATAAAGGCCATAATGATCTGTTACCCTGTTTATAACACAAAAGGAGACCTAGAGAGAAATGAATAAAAATTTGTTTCATTTGTTTTGACAAAAGATCATCAAAGTTTAACAGTCCAGGTACTAGATCTATCTTAATAATAAATATGAACCAATAAATAACAACTAAAGGAAACCAAACAAGTAGCCCCATGTTGGTTGAGAATCTTTTGTCGATCTATGCGAAACTCATTTTATCCTAGTCCTTCCGGACAATTCAACGTGAAAACTGAAGCTTATATAAATCAGAATTGGCTATCACTCAACACAGAGAACCTTCAAGTTACTAAAAACCACCCTTATATAACATATGGCATTCCCCACTAAGTAGCCTTCCGATTTTAAATTTATTTTGTCAACCATAAAGCAAAGCAGCTTAACTTTCAACTTCATATTGGATAAAGTTTTGTATATCCATAATTTAATCTGACACAATATATATGTATATAAACATATCTAACTTGACGCTGAAATATAACCAATTTGACTGAAGTCTGTGAAAAATCTTTTTCCATCACTTCAATATTGTTAATGTAATGCTTCTTCCATATCTACACTCACAGTTGTTAAACTTACGGAAGACCGAAAAACCAAATAACTGGCTCATGTCAGCCTGTATAATTTATCATGATTGATATTGTTGAACCTTGAAAGCATGATATGCAAACATTGTCTAGCTTCTGTCCTTTTTTATTTCCTCCATTTTCTTGTTCCTTCTCCTTATGCAGTGCATTTTGGTCTGGACCCATGTTGTCATCAAAGTTCACTTTATTTTGTTTTTTGTTTTCCTTTCAGTTATCTCTTGACCTATTGCTCCTGCTATTGTTAAACTATATTTGTTGCTACCTACCATCAATATTTTCATTTAATTTCAATATCTTTTGTCTCACCATTTCACTTTTATTTTTTAAAATTCAGTTTTTTTTGTTTTAGGCTATACTTCTTCTTTTCCTTTCCGTTTGCTTCTACCACTGAAATGATTTCTATTATTTTATGTGTTTTATCATGATTTGCTACTAATTCTGCTGCTGGTGCTTAAGTGCTTCTCATTTCTTTTAGTTGTGCTGTTACTGTTTCTGTATCATGGCATATTATTGCATCCTCTTGTTTTCTGAGTCATATAATTGATGTCACTTTCTCATATCTTTCTCTTTTTGTGCAATTACATAATAATTTTTTTATTTGTTCTTTTCCTGTTTTCTTTTTTGCACTTGAGACTTAAGAGATACTGCTTCCTAATTATTATATTTTTCATAGATAGTCAAGCAATTGCATTTTTGTTTTCTTAATGAAGTAACATCTATTGGCACAGCTACAACAATCTGGCCTCGCTTTTGCACCTTTTTTGTTTGGTCAACTACATGAATGAAAATAAGAAAATAAGAAAATAAGGTGGTTATTTTGTCATTGAGATATTTTTTTTGAACTTTTTAGATGTGCCACCTAAAGTCCATTGGCTGGTCTCCTTGACAGTCTAGGCACTACTTAGGAAGTTAGGCTAATGCAGTCACAAGGCCAAACGCACACAACATTGTCTCTTCCCCCTTATTTTCTTCCTCTTCCTGTATAATCTCATAAATTTCATGATGATGCTGATCTAATAGCCACTTGTAGCATGTAGAGCATCATAGGGACTGCTAAATGCTAGACAAATTGGGCATGTAACCTAAAAAAACTGTAGCTTCGACCATGCGACAAGAGAGCAATGTTTATATGACCACAATGAACCAATAAGATTAGCACGCTTGTCAAAATTGAACTACTATTGTCCAACATGAAACTAGCTAAATGTAAAGAAATAGTGACGTATGACCTAAAGGATTGTCGTCTTCTCTTTGTACAAGCCACATTGTTTTCTTCTTTGTTTGGGTTCTCCTGCAAACACCAAAATATGTTATGATATATATGTTAACAAATATCAAAGCAACCAGAGAAGGCACCAAACCATAAATGCAGCTTCAATTATGTTTCTGATCCACCTAGCTGCTTCTTCAGAGCTCCTTGCGCCCAACTGCAGTATTAAAATAATCTCAGACCATTGCCAAATGACCAAAATCAGAACCAGAAACCAAGAACCAACTACTGGTACTTGTCGCTCTAGGCACAAACTCATGTACCTTTAATTGATTGCTGGGATTGGAAGTGCTACAGATGGTAAATATATATAAGACCTGGCAACAACCAATAACATTTACAACCAAGAAACAAGCTTTGTAAAATTTTGAAATTGTGAAATGAACTGGAAAAGGTAAAAGTATGTTCTGCAAGTAAAGATAATCAGGGATCGCCTTTACATTTCTCTGTATGCTCTCTCGACCATTGTCTGTGATACGCGTGCTGGAACAAATCAATACACTTCTTAGAGGAACCTGAGAGTACAACAGATGCACATAATGAGAACTGATGAGAATTTTAGCATGATCATTATGCCTTTTCATGAATACAATGCTTAATAGTCAAACAGTTATGAGCCTATGCAGTATCCAAATGGAAACTTCACATGATAGAAAAGAGTCTAGAAAAGAGATTCATGCAATAACACACTGACCCTAACACTTACTTCCGCTACCAGTAATAATCAAACTTGAACTTCTAACAACATTGTCAAAACTCCGACTTCACAGCGCTTCTTCCTCTTGTTATCTTTTGCTTTAAATATCATTCAACCAAGAAATTAATCAAGAGGCACTTACTAGAGAACAAAAAAAGCATCTTTGTCTCTGAATTGGTTGTTCAATCGTATGGATTTAGAGCACATGTTCCTTTGAATGCCGGCAAATGCCGTTTTCCATTCGGCGACATTAAATTCAACACAATCAGAAATCAAACAGAACTCCGACAAAGAACAAGAAGAAACAAAAATGTCCATCATAGAAAGAAGAGCAGTGCCCCAAACATCTCTCTTTCCAACAGACCCAACGCTTCGTATTCAACCAATCGAAGAAAAGATTAAAAGATCCCATCTTTTTCCCTAACAAACAAACCAACAGCTAAAAAATCTTTCTTTCTCGTTCTTTATCCAAACGAAACAAGCAAAAACGCATGTTTCTTTCTTTTCTTGAACGAAATGGACGGAACGAGTACGACAAGACAAACCAAGAAATCAGTGGGGAGATGCGAGGGGGAGGGGTCCCGAGTACCTCTCTGTCGGACGCCGGCACGCCTTTGTAGCAATTGAGGGCGTTACCTTCGAGGACGAAGTATCTTTTCCGGGTGTAATGCAGTCCCAGACGATTGCACCGGACGAGCTGCAGCCACCCCTCCATGTTTCGATCCCCTTCGTCCCTCTTAAAGATACACCTTGGAAATCCCTCCCTCTCTCTCTCTCTCTCTTTCCGAGCTCAAATGCCTCAGAAAGGTGCGACCTTTTTTATATTCTCCTACCGCCGAGGAAGATGTAGGAGGTAGCAAATCCTTAGCAGCAGCAGCGACCGTAGTAAATGTTGAAGTTGGCAGCTGCGGGAAGCGAATCAATGTTCGATTACAATATGTGTTTCCGCCTTGCCGGTGGTGGTTGTGATAAACATGTAATCTTGTAAGAATTACAAAGAGGGAAGGAGGGCGGGAGGTGTCGTTGTAGTAGCAGTAGTAGTAGTATATATATGTCGGTGATGTCTGACGCCACCTTTCCCCTCGTCTCAGAGAACGAGAGAGGGGACTCAGAGGAGGCCCAATTAACTCCAAATTCCCACCACCTCCACCACTTCCTACACCACCACCAACCCTTCTTAAGCTCCTCTCCTCCTCCCTTCCTTGAATTGCTCAAAGCAATACAACCAATTCTCCTTCTCTCTCTCTCTCTCTCTCTCTCTCTCTCTCTCTCTCTCTCTCTCTCTCTCTCTCTCTCTCTAAACTTGTTGTCCTCCTCTGTCTGCTTCAAAAAAAGCCACACAATTGTAGGAGCTCCTGAGGCAAACCATGAGTTGGCCGTGGTGCCATCCTCATACGACTATTGCTTTTATTTGGCATATTAACTGTGACAATATCAAATCAAGACTGCAATGTCCCACCATTTGGATGAACAGGATTCAGCATCCATCCTAGAATTGCTCTTCTTTTTATGTTCTTCAATTATAACTCAAACAGGTAGCTACATTTTTTATCTCTCTCAGCAGCCTCTCAACCTTCAAAGTTGACATGGGCTCTTTTCTTCTTAGGAATATGTGTACTATGTGATGCAATAAAACTCTTTTGACTTTTTTACTTGAAAATACTCGTGTTGCTTCTAAATTTTCAAAAAATAACATGACTTTATTGTTTCATCTGACCTTCCACAAAAATTCTATCAAACTTAGACCAGTCTAAAAGTCCTCTTCGTGGATCTTCCGATGAATCTCCTTCCACTAAAATCTTTTCTATCCTTAATTTTGTGTATAAATAAATAAATGGCTTCTTTGTACTGGTAACATTCTGACACACTACTAGATTCTAGAGTCGGAAGACATGTACTCTGCTTCCTCTTTCTTGTCGCAATCAATACATGAAGGCTTACATGGGTGTTGTGTGTTAAAAGACGAAATCGAATCATCCTTGATGGATCATTTGTTTGCTGTGCAATGCAATGTACTGCTACATTTTGATCACTAAATTTTAGTGGTGGAAAAAGTCTTTGAGTTTATTTAGGCAATAAATATCAGGGAATGGGTAACGAGGGACACTAATGAGCTGGTCTCCTCGGTCAAAAATAGCAAAGTGGTAGGTGCTAAATCATTGACCAAAAGGTTAGCTCCCATATTTGGGAATGAATTCTTGTTATTAGTATGATAACGTGTGGTCCTCTTCCTCCTTAGATTCTTACAACATCAAAGTCAATGGCTCACTTCTTCCTACCTGTAGTTTTAGGCCCATATTTATTTTATTGTGTGCCCTGTTATTTTATCAGGTTATTTTTTTTCTTAAATATGATATTATTTATTTTTGATAAAAAAGGGTATGTTTCGTGCATCAAATACACGAGAGGCTCCGATCGATATTGAATATAGAGAGATAATATATACAATTTTACTAAACAGATTATTTTTGTGACTAGAATCTTGATCTATAGATCGTAAATGAATAAACTTTGGTAAGTATTTTATAAAATTGGTTTTAGAACTAAGATTATTTCTCTCCAAAAATATAATATTTCAAAAAAGGGACGACAGAGAACAAGACCTTTTTTTTTTTTTTTTTTGGAAAACTATCACTGGAGTCATAATCTGATCAGCAGAACAAGCAAATGAGAAAAAAATTCACATCCAAATGTTTTTCCTATGAATTATTATCTCTCAAGAATCTATCCTAGTGTAAATTAGTATGCTTAATTGCAAAAAATATTGAGTACTGAATTGTGTTGTGTTATAAGCTATATAAAATGTCAAATGCTATCTTTGTAGTGGTATGCTCATTCGCCATACAAAAAATAAATTTAACGTGTATCATACGATACATAATTCGCAGAAAAAAAAAACGAATTAATAAGAAACATCTTATCTTATTCCTTTAGCAATGGGAGCATAAGAGAGACCATGAAATGTGATCTTTCTTTTTTATATCTCTTCCCAAACTAAAATAGATTGCATAGTCCCAATATCAATAAACAACGTTAGATAAATCAGTTGTAAGAAATTTTACATTAGATTATAATGTGGTTCAATAATTTATATTTTAGTATAGAAAATTAGATCAATTACTATATATTTATATATATATTATATAGAAAACACGCCAAATAACTTTGAACAAAAGTACCTTTTTTGTATACTCATAGAATACTTATCTCGCTTACCCCCATAATGATTTGGAGCTGGAGATGGGCCTTACCAGTGGGTCCCACGTGGGCCCTCTCTCTATCCACTCACAATAAAGAACAATAAGTCAATCGGGTGTATAAAATTTTACATTAGCAACTTACTCAAATAAGATTTCGATTATCAAATTATATCGTTTTAAGTATTTATATATTTATCTAAAATTCAAATCGATTGGAGGTATTTTATTAAATTAGATATAAGAAATGGCCTCACCAATGGGTCCCGCTTGGGCCCTTCTATTTTCTATATATATATATATATATATATATATATATATATATATATATATACATTATGATTTGGATTTTTTATGCAAAATTGTGCGTGAAGGTTTTATGATGGATAATTAATGTCATTTGTTCCCGATGTAGTCAATCCAAATATCGGTATCGGGTGGTTCGTCTTAACTCGACCGATACAGAACCGTGACGGGCCGACTGATACAAAAGCGGCCGAACCCCCGGCCCGGACTTGGCTCAAGTGGAAGCTCTCAGCGCGTCCTGTTCTCTCTTTCTCACTCTAGGGTTTCGTCGGGAAGAGTCAGCGAGAGTCGACAGAACCCGAAGCGCGATTCGAACTGCCTGAGGTTTTATTCTCTCTGTTTTCTTCTTGAAGATCGGATCTTTATGTTCTTCTGCATTGTGCGATTGGCACACTTTTATTGTGGAAAACTCGCGGCTTTTTCTAACTGTTTAGGAGTTAGGGTTTTAAGGTTCGAGTACCCTGACGTTTTACTCTTCCCGCTGTGGTATTTTTTGCTTTTTATTCCCGAAGATTGGATCTTTGTGTACCTTACGTTCTCTTGCATTGTGCGATCGGCACACTCTTATTCTGGATTCTTTGCTGAACTGCTGATTCTTTTGCATTTGTTCGCGGTGGAGTGTATAGGATACTTCTTTTGCGTGTCAATTGATCTTCCCGTTCGTTCGGCTAAGTACTCCCGGGCGGTCGTTTTTGCTGATTGATGAGTTGGGAGTGAGACTTGCATGAAGACGCAAGATGCGTAAGGTTTATTCGGGAGGTGAAGCTATCAAATGAGCCAGGAATGTCTCGGCGTCTTTCTGTTCCCCCAAGACATGAAATTTGAGCCGTAAAAATTGTGCACGTGGAAACATTATTTTGATTGCCTTATCGATGGGATGCACATAAGGACTTTATGTTCCTTTAATGTGCTTCAAGAGTATATGATTCGAAATAGATCTTGTAGCGTAATCTTATGTCACCTGCGATCAGTTGGATTTGATTAGGACATTAGAGTAGATATTGTGACCATGTGGATCAGATATAGACCAACTAGGAGTGTTGTTGGTGTAAAAAGGTGTTCTTAAGTATCCTCTTCTACCAAACCCAAAGTTGTACTTTTTTTCTAATAAAAACTTTATCGTTCTTTACAATGGATGTTGACTGTTTTAGATCAGCAATATCATTGGTTTTTGGAGTGCATATTTACCAAAGACTTTTTTGGTTTAGTTGATCTTGGTTAGGAATGATAATAATGGGCAAGGTATGATTTCACCTGATTTAACCAACTACGAGTTACCTGAATCTGAAACAATCACATATATTTTAATCCAAACCTTTTGGAACTTGACTGAAGGGTGGTCATTCTCCAGTTTAAGCGGGTCATTCTCCCATCACATATCTGCTGCCATTGTTTTTTAACAGTAGAGTGACAACGTATAAGGTGCCAACAAATTTTACACTATTAATTCTTGAATCCAGCTACGTTGGCACCTGGAATTAAACCTGATCAACTAACTTGTCAAATATCTAAATCAAGACTCAGGTACCCTGCGACTCAAGTCCATCACCACCTAATTAAAGGTTAACCAAAGCCGGATTTAGCGAGTCGGATAGGCCTAAGTACTTGGAAAAGAAACCTGATCCATTGTAACCTATAATCTTGGTTGGTTTCTAAATTGTCTAGTTTGAATGAACTTTGGTCTATATGTCCTAACTGATAAAAAACAAAAACAGTTCAGGATATGCTTCTAAACTAGAAGTTACATTGCTTAGAATTTCTATCTCACTTTTTGGGGTTTTTTTCTGGGAAATTTGTTGGTCGGTGTCCACCAAAACTTAATTTCTGAATACTTTTTTGAATTTATTAGCTTTCTTGCATTTAACTTTATTATGAAAGACATACATTTGATCATATCATGATTGTGAACTCCAGTGTTTCTATTATCTGAACAATTTATATTTTAACTTACAGAAAAAGTACGGTAATAATTCATGAAGCTCAAAAGACATGAAAACTTGATCCAACTACTTCATTGGAATTTTTTTTTACTTTTACTTTCATCTAAGGTATTAAACTTACTTGAACACTAAATAGGTTTGGCAGCCTTTTCTACATTGTGACTGCTGTGCATGTGATTTGAAGAATTCAAAGTTACTTATGCTAAGTTAATCCTGTAAGCATTTTGAGATTCAAACAGGTGCATGGTCTTATTCTGTGACATGTGTTTCAAATAATCTAAAGTTATCTATTCTGGTGATCCTTTGTAAACATGCACAGAAAAATTGAGAATCGAAACCTGAACCTGATCATGATATTAATCTGTTTAAACCAAAAATGTAATTAGCCTTATGAAACATGTAAAACTAGTGAGACGAAAAAAAGTGAGTGGAAGGAAGTGATACACTCCATTGTTTAGAAAACATATCTGGTTGTTTGAGGCAGAAAATATGAACAAGAACCAGAGTCGTAATTAGCTTTTGAACTGATTTACCCATATTGTATGTGAAGAACATACCTTATCTTATCTATGTTTTTCATTTAGATTGCTTTAAAAATTAATGCCATACAACCACAAGTTCCATATTTATGCTAGTCACTCGGATAACTCAAACTTTAAAACTTTAAATGGTCTGTGCAATGTTCTGTTTCTACTTTTTTGATAGGATTAGAATATCAATAACTTTTCTTTTTAAAAAAAAAATTATATGGATGTAGAAGTGCTTTAAGTAGTCATGTAACCTATTATATGTAAGTGAATAACCAAAAAATCTGTACTAAATCCCCAAATATGTAATAGTATTATAGCCATGTATTCGTTATTTCACTCAATAGCTGAAACCACTGAATATATGTCAAATCTTCTCAAATTGCCATTTGCTTGAAAATTTCAAAATCCTATAAGTAGCAAACTCTCGAAGACTATTTGTCGAATTTTGGTCAATTCTGATTAATATCAATCAATTTCAGTCGAAATGGATCAAGTTGTTCCAGACTATTTCATTTTCACCTGAAACCCGGCCTCCTTTTCTATCTCAGATTTAGCTTCTTAAGTACCTCAAGAATGTTTTGAGGAAATTTTTGCATAATTTTAAGTGCAGATAGGTCCTCTTGGGTTTCAGTTAGTTCAAGTTAAATCTTAGGTCTACAATTGATTCATTCTGTTTTAAGTTTATCTTTTAAAATTCGTTTGGGGTTTTTATTTAATGTTTTATGTAAGTTCCCTATTCATGAAGATCAAGCTTTTAATTGTTATTATACTGCTGCAAATTATTAGTTAATCTTCTTTTATTTGTTTTGATTTGCCCTTCCTGTTTCATTTTGCAGTAGGCCAATGGAGGATGAAACTAATGTATGTTTTCTATTCTGAAGTTTCTGCACTTTGTCTTTTCTTGCATGGATATTTATACAGCATGGCATCTTCCCGAACTTATCGTTGTTTTATGTTATCTAAGGCTTATCAAAGTTTGATATTACTCATTTTGTTTTAGGGCATTTGAATATTGAGCTGGGAGATGATAGTCTTCATGCTATCTATAAATTTGCATAATAACTAAGATATTTTGAAGAGCTTCAAATAATAGATATATGATAGAATTTGCATACATGATTTTGTCTATTACTTCTTCTAAGTATGTAGAATATTCTTTTGTTTGATGGCAAATTCCATGGTTGAAACATAGAATACTTATGCTCATCTTTAGAATTAGTTATTCCAAGTATATGATCCTAAGCTATTATCCATCTGCGGTGAACCAATGTAATTTAACTTAATATATGTGTTTCAAGGTCTGGCATGTTTTGGCTCTAAATTCAGTTGAATGTGTTGAGAATATTTTATGTTCCGCGTTGTCACGAACGGTCGTTGTGCACCCACAACAACTCCGTTCAACGAACCGTTCGTCGCTCTCATCTACATGTACAGTTGCTTGGCAGAATGTTTTGGCTTGGTTTTAAGTCCTTTTGCTTGTAAAAATATAAGTTCGAACAAGTTGCAGCGCTACAGTGCAACCGCTCACCGAACCGAGCAAAACAGCCCCGTTTTCGCGTGCCACGGGCTGTTTTATGTAGCCCGTTGCTGCACGCGAAACGTCAGCCATCTCAGCACCCTGGAACCACTCGGGTGACACCATGGGGGATGGGGCTTCGGTATAGTGTCGGGCGTTGAACAATCTTTCACAAGTTCGTACGTTATATTGACGGGACTTGTTGTCGCGCCCGGCATCCGGTGAGCAGTTGTTTGTGGACTTGGAGCTATTCGTTCAACCCTCTAAAGTCCTTGTTTTTCTCCTCTCCCTCTTTTCTCTTATGCATGCAAGGTGCTCGTTGAATTGCTTGTAAAGCTTCTTCTTTTCACGAGACGTCGGGACTTGTCCGTCGCTCGTTCTTCGAACTAATCAACTTTCTCTTTTACAGGTCCTTCGGGACCTGCGAGAGGTTGCAAGTGGGCTGATCTTTGCGGATGTAAATCGCAAGGGCGAAGCGCGACTTAGGCAACGCAAGCTAAGTTCGCGTCTTTGCTACAAGGGTGCCTTGCGACTTAGGCAACGCAAGCTAAGTTCGCGTCTTTGCTACAAGGGTGCTTCACGACTTAGGCAATTCTAGCTAAGTCCGTGACATTGTGGTATCAGAGCGGGCAAGCACTTCGAGCGAGCAGCGAAGGAACTTCGCAATTTCGCCATGGCAAAGCATCGTAGTGAATCAAGCAAGACGGGGCAAATCGGACCCTTGCCCCAAGCAGCCGTAGGTGGGCTGCAAGTGCACACTCGCTCTCATGCTGTTGGAGCCGCTCAGGAGGAGCGCGGCAGCGAACATAATGAGCGAGAAGTTGGCTGCTCTCCGCGAGCGGAGGAAGCGCAATCTGGAGCGCCAACCGGGAAAAAGAGTCATAACGAGAGACTCACAACGGCGGAAACCCCCGCTTGGATGTTTTTGAAGCGAGCTTGGAGGAACTCTACTATGGCCAACGAAGGCTTATTGGGGTAGAAAGCTCGCAAGAAGAAGCGGAGTCCAGGATTGATAAGGTTGAGGCCCTAGTCGATCGATTGTCAGATGACGCCAAAGACTCCGTGCAACACCTGCAGGAAGTTGTGGCAGAACTCACTTCAAGGGTGACCATGCTCACAAGAGCACTAAATGCGGGAGGAAGCAACACCCGCGTTGCGTCGCCACAAAACTTGAGGGCACCTGAGCCTCATGGTTATGGAGGGGCCAGAGATGCCAAAGAGCTCGAGAATTTTCTGTTCGACATGGAACAATACTTCGAGCTACGAGGCCTGATTCTGAAGAAACCAAGGTTTTTATAGCAACAATGTATCTAAACGGAGATGCAAAACTTTGGTGGCGAACCCGTTGGTAGGAGATCCAACAAGGTCGGTGTCGAGTTGACACATGGGAGGACTTGAAACGGGAGTTGAGAACTCAGTTCCTACCAGAGGACATAGAGTTTGTCGCAAGAAGGAAGTTGAGACAGCTCCGCCAGAGTACTTTCATTCGAGACTACGTGAAGCAATTTTCTGCGCTAATGCTGGACATACAGGACATGTCCGAGAAGGATAAGCTGTTCAGCTTCCTCGATGGTTTGAAGTCATGGGCTCAACAAGAACTACATTGAAGGAATGTCGCCGATGTGATCGGGGCAATTGCTGCCGTAGAAAGGCTCACCGACTTTGTTTCCTCTGAAGACCCGGGAAAAAGGAAACAATCTTCGAGCAATCGCCCTCCAAAATATTCTCGAGAGAATGAGCTCGGGGGCGAACAAAGGAAGAAGAGGTCCCACAAAGGACTAAGCCTGAAAGACAAGGCCCCAAAACCTGGTGGATGCTTCTTATGCGGAGGGCCGCACATGGTAAGGGAGTGCCCACAAAAACAGGCACTCGATGCTTTAACAGCTTTCATCCACCCCCCAGATCGGACAAGGGCAAGGCTGTCGCTCTTTATTCAAGTAGTTCTGAATCCAGCAACGACGGTGAGGAGTCACAAAGACTCCGGATGGGAGCAATGCGTTTGTTGAATGTCATGCGGGGTCAAGTGGGGGAGAACACGAAGACAAGGCTACAAAAAGCAGGAAGTGGTGAGCTGATGTACGTAGACATCAAGCTCAATGGCCAAACAACCGAACTCGGAGGCCAAGCAAATCTTCGGGTTGGCAAAGGGAGTTCCCATCAAGATCGGAACATGGAGCAGGAGCACAAACATGATGGCGGTGCCACTAGATGACTTCCAAGTGATTCTTGGAATGTAATTTATGCACGCGGCGAAGTTGGTGCCAATGTCGTTCCTTAACTCCCTATGTGTGATGGGAGGTGACGATCCCTGTGTGGTTCCCATCTCTCGGAGAGGAGCCAGGGAACCCCAACATATATCGGCATTACAATTGAAGAAAGGGGTGCGAAAAGATGAATTAACATTCGTGGCTGCTATGGAGCTAGAGCCACTCGACGAGAAGGCCATTCATGAACTTGCTGTGGTGGCGAACATCCTGAAAGAATTCAATGACGTTATGCCACCCGAGTTGCCAAAGACTCTTTTGCCATGCAGAGGCGTGGATCACAATATCGAGCTGGAGCCGGGAGTGAAGCCTCCAGCGAGACCACTCTACCGCATGCCCCAGCCAGGGTTGGCAGAACTCATAAAGCAGTTAGGTGAACTGCTAAGTGGTGGTCTCATCCGCAGTTCTAAAGCACCATTCAGAGTTCCAGTTCTCTTCCAGAAGAAACAAGATGGGAGCCTCCGACTATTTGTTGATTACCAGGCTCTCAACAAAGTGACAGTAAAGAACAAGTATCCCATCCCGCTCATCGCAGACTTGTTCGACCAGTTGGGTAAAGCTAAGTATTTCTCAAAACTCGACCTTCGGTCGGGGTATTGGCAGGTGCGCATTGCTAAAGGCGACGAAGCGAAGACTACCTGCGTGACCAAGTATGGAGCGTTTGAGTTCTTGGTGATGCCTTTCGGCTTAACCAACGCTCTAACCACGTTCTGCACTCTCATGAACCAGCTATTCAAGGAGTATTTGGATAAGTTCGTAGTGTCTACTTAGACGATATCGTCGTCTACAGTTAAACGCTCGAGGAGGATGTCAAGCACCTTCGGACAATCTTCAAGGTTCTCAGGGAGAACACTTTGTTCGTGAAAAGGGAGAAATGCTACTTTGCTCAAACGGTGATCTTATTCTTAGGGCATCAAATCGGTGATTGCTCTATTCGGATGGACAAATCGAAGGTACAAGCGGTTGCGGAATGGCAAACTCCAAAGAAGGTGCCAGAGTTGAGATCCTTCCTTGGTTTCGTCAACTACTATCGACGCTTCATAGCGGGGTATACGAAGCGTGCAACTCCACTGACGGAGTTCCTGAATGAGTAGCCTTGGAGGTGGTTTGATAAATGTGAAATTGCATTTCAAGATCTGAAGGCTGCTGTGTTGGAAGAACTAGTGCTCAAATTGTCAGACTATGGGGAGCCCTTCGAAGTCCATACATATGCTTCAGATTTCGCTATTGGGGGAGTACTCATGCAGGAGGGTCATCCGGTGGCCTATGAGAGCCGCAAACTCAATGAGACCGAGCAGCGGTATCCGGTGCACGAGAACGAGATGACAACGGTGATCCACTACCTACGAGTTTGGCGACACTACCTTCTTGGATCGCGATTTGTACTAAGGACAAACAACATCGCTTTGAGCTATTTCCAAACTCAGAAGAAACTCTCCCCAAAGCAGGCACAATGGCAGGACTTCCTGATTGAGTTTGATATGGCAATGGAGTATAAGCCCGAAAAGGCGAATGTCGTGGCCGATGCATTGAGTCGGAAAGTGAAGCGTATGAATATCGTACAATTGGAGGGCAGAGGCCAAGCAAGTCAGTTGCACTCCAACTTCCTTTCCAGGATCAGGGATGGACTTTACAGTGATCTCCAGACAGAAGCCCTGATACAGCTCATTAAAGAAGGCAAGACACGACGGTTTTGGGTCCAGGAGGAACTCGTTTACACCAAAGGGAATAGAGTCTATGTTCCTCGAGTGGACAATCTGAGACATGAACTCTTAAGAGAGTGTCACGATTCCCTTTGGGCTAGACACCCAGGCATTCATAGAACCTTGGCTCTCGTGGAGAGGGCCTTCTATTGGTCGAAGATGGGGACTGATGTGGAGGAATATATTCGAACGTGCCTCACTTGCCAACAAGACAAGGTGGAGCAACGGAAGCCTGTGGGACTTTTGGAGCCGTTGCCCATACCAGAAAAGCCGCGGGAGAGCATTTCCTTGAACTTCATATCAAGCTTGCCCGCAGTAGGGGGACTCAGATCGATACTCGTGGTGGTCGATCGATTTTCGAAGTATGCAACTTTCATTGCTGCTCCCCTACACCGCTCAGCAGAGGAAGCGGCCAAGCTGATGATGAAGAATGTGGTGAAGTATTGGGGAGTCCCGCACAATATCATTAGTGATCGAGACGCTCGGTTCCTAGGACGATTCTGGACCGAGCTATTCAAATTGTTGGGGTCGAAGCTATACTTCTTCACCAGCCTCCACCCCCAGACGGATGGCCAGACAGAAAGGATAAATTCGCTCCTAGAGCAATATCTTCGGCATCACGTGAGTGCCAACCAACGAGATTGGGTGAAGTTGTTGGACATTGCCCAATTCTCCTACAACTTGCAGCGGAGCTTTGCATCCAATAAAAGCCCCTTCGAGATCATTACAGAGCAACAACCGTCAACTCCTTACACCATGGTAATTGGGTATACTGGGAGTAGTCCGTCAGCCTACCACTTTGCAAGGGAGTGGCACCGAAATGCAGATATTGCGCGGGCTTACTTGGAGAAAGCGGCAAAAAGAATGAAGAAGTGGGCAGACTTGGGAAGGCGACCTGAAGAGTTCAAAATCGGCGATTTGGTGTTGGTCAAGCTTCAACCATGTCGGCAGTTGTAACTGCCGGCGTGGTTCAAAATTCACAATGTTCTTCACGCCAGCAACTTGAAAGCCTACCACTCGGATCCGCAAGATGCTTCCCGAAGTGTTCCAACTCGGTTACCCCCCACCACAGCCTCCTGCGAGAAGCGAGTTGAAACCATTTTGGCGGACCGCAAGATAAAGCTACCCACTGGAGCTGAGCAGACCAAGTACTTGGTGAAGTGGCGAAAGCTTCCCCGAACTGAAGCCGGTTGGGAGCCTGAAGACACCCTACGACATGAAGAAGCAATCGTCAACAACTATCAACAAGCATCGACGAGGGCGCCGACAGTTTGAGTGGGGGAGAATGTCACGAACGGTCATCGTGCACCCACAACAACTCCGTTCAACGAACCGTTCGTCGCTCTCATCTATATGTACAGCTGCTTAGCAGCATGTTTTGGCTTGGTTTTAAGTCCTTTTGCTTGTAAAAATGTAAGTTCGAATAAGTTGCAGCGCTACAGTGCGATCGCTCACCGAACCGAGCAAAACAGCCCAAAACAGCTCCGTTTTCGCGTGCCACATGCTGTTTTCTGCTGCCTGCTGCTTCACGCGAAACGTCAGCCATCTCAGCACCCTGGAACCACCCGGGTGGCACCATGGGGGATGGGGCTTTTGTATAGTGTCGGGCGTTGAACAATCTTTCGCAAGTTCGCACGTTACCTTGACGGGAACTTGTTGTCGCGCCCGGCACCCGGTGAGCAGCTGTTTGAGGACTTGCAGCTGTTCGTTCAACCCTCTAAAGTCCTTGTTTTCCTCCTCTCCCTCTTTTCTCTTGTGCACGTAAGGTGCTCGCTGAATTGCTTGTAAAGCTTCCCTTTTTCGCGAGACGTTGGGACTTGTCTGTTGCTCGTTCTTTGAACTAATCAACTTTTTCTTTTACAGGTCCTTCAAGACCTGCAAGAGGTTGCAAGTGGGTTGATCTTTGCGGACACAAATCGTAAGGGCGAAGCACGACTTAGGCAACGCAAGCTAAGTTCGCGTCTTTGCCGCAAGGGTGCCTCGCAACTTAGGCAACGCAAGCTAAGTTCGTATCTTTGCCGCAAGGGTGCCTTACGACTTAGGCAATTCCAGCTAAGTCCGTGACAACGTGTCCTCTTGTATGCTAGTATTACTATGCCTACAACAGTATGCTTGGTTCAGAGTGAATTTGCTAATAAATGCAGGTCTAGGTGGAAGGTCTAGGCAATATTTTACCAATTACAGAAATGATATAGGTACTTTTGTAAATGCAGCTAGTCAGGGATCTTTTATGTGTTTTCAACTTCGTTTGCTTGTCTGAATAAGATGACATCAAAAATTGCTAGATCCAGCAGCGTGATTTATGATTCATTTGTGAATATTATCTGCAGTATCATTTCCTTAAGATGAGCATGATGCAGGGAATACAGAGGGTAAATGGTCTTTATGTGTGTTTTTAGGCAAATGGCAACACAGCTTCTAATCTATTGAGCTCAAATATCATTGATGTTGAAAAATCACATAATTCATGCATTTTGTTGATACAGGTCACCGTAAAATGTGATTACAGCTTAAAAGCTTGTAGGACTGACTAGTGATTTTTTTGTGACTTCCTACATCAATTTCCTCCCCTCGACTAGTATAGCTGGAATTGACAAGCTGTGTCTCTTGCATGATCTTTCACATTCCAGAACCAGAGTTTTGAAACTATGATGTCATTCATAGATGGTCTTTAAGTTTGCTTGCTAATAAATTACATCTTTTCACTGGCAAAGGTGTTTGATTAGTTATTTTAACATTTTAAACTTATATGTTCAGGCCAAGAAAGAAGAGGAGGAATTCAACACAGGACCTCTCTCTGTTCTGATGATGAGTGTCAAAAATAATACACAGGTACGAGGAGAACTATTTTTGTTAATGTGGGGGTAGGGAAGAGAACTATTTTTGTAATTATAGATCACTTGTATTAGTGTATGTTGGTAACTTGTTTCATAGATGAGGCTATTTAAATTGATGCATAATTGAGTTATTCTTCTGCATTGTACAAGATTATGTAGAAAGAATTTGCGGATATCTTGACAGCATTACCTTTCTAGGAAAAGTTTGGTTGCAGATGATGGCAAATGATGGGGCACATTATTTGGCAATTGTTTAAATGCAAGACAACCAAAATATCATCCTTTTTTATTTTGTTTACTGACTTTTAGTTACAGAACGTCTTCAGTTGGCATCGAATGCTTGTCATGAATAATATCTTATTTTAGAATTTAGCATGTAATTAGGCAGCTATACTGAAACTTTGCTGCAACAGGTGCTTATCAATTGCAGGAACAACAAGAAGCTACTTGGCCGTGTAAGAGCTTTTGATCGCCACTGTAACATGGTTCTTGAAAATGTTAGGGAAATGTGGACCGAGGTAACTTACTAAATAATTTCACCAGTCGTCTCATTCCAGCATTTTCTATAACTTTTTTTTTTAATCATTGCAGATACCCAAGACAGGCAAGGGAAAGAAGAAAGCACTTCCAGTCAACAAGGATAGATTCATCAGTAAGATGTTCCTTCGAGGGGACTCTGTCATCATTGTACTCAGGAATCCCAAGTGAGGATCTGAGATTCAATGAGGGAATGGCATGTCATGTAGTGCATATTATCAGGTACTGATAAGTTTGTACGGTAAGAGAAGGATGTCTGGAACTGTTAGCTTGCTTTGGGGCTGGCTAGAAGATAAAACAAACTTTTAATGTGCTGAATCTTTTTTTTTAATGTACTGTGTTGAATACAGTAGATGAGAGTGGACTCAGAGATCAAAATGATGATTTGCTATGGATGCCGATTATATATATATTTTTTTAATGATGATTTGTTATGATGCAGATTCTTCATCACCACCCCGGTGCATCTGCTGATGACTTGCATGATGATACTCTTTAATGTTCATGGAAATCGCAGTTTTGTCCGTCATTCCTCGGAGAGTGATGGCAGATTGTTCTCGATAAGGTAGCATGAGTAGTCTGAAGTGACAAATAATACTTTCATGGCAACACAGATTTGGTATTGTTTCCTAGAGATGGCCGACAAATTGGATTTGCATGAAGCAAATTAGGTTGTGTTATCTATCACATCGTCAGGCAGAATAATGGTCAATTATAAGAGGCGGTCAGTTGGATTTTGGAATGGCTTATTATGGTAACATTAATTGACAACAGAGAAAAAGGATAAAAGCGTTGAAATTGTTTGTTAAATGGTCATTGTATCACAGGAAAGACCACTGTTATTGAGTTGCATTATATTCAGGACGTGTGTCATAATGTATGTTGTACAGACAAACGAACAACATTACACACCCTTTGTTTATCGTATCGTATCCCTCTGCACAAAACCTTGTTTATCGTATCGGAGATAAGAAGCTCGGAGCTTCGCTGCTGATAGAAACGCAAAGCATGGAGTGGATTGGAAGAACATGAAGAGTCCACTTTTGGCCACAAATGAAGGAAAAATTAAGTCGCGGTTCTAATCATATCAAAACATCCCATTCCAATCCCTCTTTTCGATCACAGGTGGAGGAGACACACACTAAAAAGCATCCATCCGATTTCTCCACATCATGGATTCAGAGTGGAGGAGGGGGTCCAGGCTGAAACAGTGGTGGGCAGCAACTCGTAAACAATCCACAGCAGCAAAGACACCACAGGCTGCAATTTTTTGTTTTTTGTTTTTGGAGGAAGAGACCAACCAAATGAGCAAAATGTCCACATGGTATGCCAGAAAGATGAAGAGCGACTGGTAGTGTGGTACAATAATACTCACCATGAATCCAGAATGCCTGCTGGTGGTGGTGGTGGTGGTGGTGCAGGTGGGAGGAATGGCACCTCGGGATCAAAAGGAGCAGGAGATGGTGGATCCATCAGAGGCTACAAGAAGAAGTGAATCAAAATGACGCAGATGACATGCAGCTCAAATATGAATCTTGATCTCGCACCAACTACCTCCCAAACCATTCCGCTCCAGCTAACAGTCGGTGCTTTGCTCAGATGCTAACAACCAGTCATAAGAAGCAGCTAAAAGCCCAATACATTTTGAAGAAGAAGAAAAAGAATATATATATATATATATATATATATATATATATATATATATACATATATATATATATATATATACATATATATATATATATATATACATATATATATATATATATATACATATATATATATATACATATACATATATATACATATATATATATATACATATACATATATATACATATACATATATATACATATATACATATACATGTATATATATACATATACATGTATATATATACATATACATGTATATATATACATATACATGTATATATTATATATATATATATATAGTAAGATTCATGACATAAATTTGTGTTTTGCATAATAGGAAATGGCTTCAGGAGAAAAATTTTTATATTTTAGAATTTTCACAAATATCGTCCTCTATATAAATAATAATACTGATAGTGAGGTTTTATCCTTTTCGAATATCCAAAATATCATCTGATAAAAAAAAATTTTCTATCGAAATCTATCTAACGAAATTGGTAACCATATCAATAACCATGTCATGACTCGTCTTTTTTCTAATTATCATTATTTCATAATAAATAAAGACAAATATCACACGAGTCTAAGGCTAAGTGAGAAAAAAAAAATCAAGATTTTATCATCTTATATATATTTTTAAAAATATATCAAAATATTCTTAATTCCTATTAAAATTACTCATCTCTCATCTAAGGCTAATTACTTATAATTGTCATTTGGAGTTTCCTATTTGTAGCATGCAAAGCTGAAGTAGTTTTGTTGTGGCATTTGGTAGCCCCTCATCTCTTTCTTTTTTGATGTACATCTTCTCCTCTCCAATTTGCAAATGACCTGCCAATCCTCATTCATGTGCACACTGGTTTTTGGACTGCAAATGGAGCTGACCTTATCCATGAGAGTCAGCTCCTCCCACTCCCTGCCATCTCTCCTTCTTCCCTCATGCCAACCAACCACATTGTCAAAGACTCAACTCATTCATGGCACAAATGGGAGGTTGTTATCTAATCACCAACAAGTTGTCTACTACTCCTGTTTAACATTTTATATTACAAGTGGTGGGATCAAAGGGACCCATTGTTAGGTTTATAGTGTGGTGGGGGTGGGGGAGAAGAAATTGTCCCTGCCATTATTTTCCTTCTGTTGGTGAGCAGCTTTGCACACCAAACTCCTACCACTTGGAAATTGGAAGCTAACCTTTCTCAAACCTTGACTCTGTACCTAAATTGCTTGGTTGGTGGGAATTTCTCAAGGCCACAAAGATTTTTCAAAGCATGAATTCTTAACACAATAATACTATCCATGGATAATTTCTCTCGCCCTTCACCAGGTCAAGATTTGTGTAATTTGGACTTCAATTTTTTTTTTTTATGCGTGTTTCAGATCTATTAAATTAATAATTCAGTTATTTTATTGAGTCGGGTCATATGATAAATAACATCAAAATTGTCGTCGGTGAGGGATGTAAGTGTCTAAGAACTACTGAAGGGGATTTGAGATGATTTATATGGCTTGATGAATCTATTATTATTAATTTGATGATAAATATTTTGAGTCACTAATTCAGATTCATCAAATTAACGAGTCAATTATCTCTTCACGTTGGATCGTGATAGCTCGTTTGGTGGAAATTTTCCAAATGATGAATGTTCAAAGATAGCAATGTTATTCACATGCACTTTTGAATGCTCAAACATAGCAATGCTATTCACAAGCAATTTTTTTCACCTTTTGACTACTCTAAAGTTTATGAAATGTGGGCTTAAAAGGAGTAGAGTTTTAGGATTATTAAGTCAATGGATAGCTATTCTATTCTATTGTCAAATCATGATAAATGACATCAAAGCTAATGCTAATGAGAAACTTAAATAGCAAAGACAACCAAGATGCAGCTGGAAACGAATTGAGATGGTTGGTTTATATGGTCAGATGAGGAATTAAAGTCATCATAAAAAGTTCGAGAGAATTATTACATCAGGAGGAAAAATAAATTAAATACTTAGAGAAGGATAAACCAAATTGATTTTTTAGAAAAAAAAAGTAATTAATATAATAAATTTATGAAAACTATATAAACCTAATGTAGAGTTTTTGAAGTTGTAAAAACTTTTAAGTAAAAAATAGAATATTATGCTTTTTCCTAATCTTCCGTTACATGATAGTTCTATCTCTTATTCCTATCTATTTCAACATTTGGTATGACTTCTTCCCCACGCACCATTTAACTTTAAATTCCTAGATTAACAAAAAAAAATTATGATATATGATGCATCCAAATGAAGATACTTCTAGGCTCCCAAAATATATGTGAGTTTATAAAAAATTGATTTGTTGAATCAAATCTAGTAGAAGAAAGGGCAATGAATACAAAGCAAGAAAACAACTCAAAGATAGAAAAAGGAAGGAGAAAAATGTTTTATTCACGATCTACCAAGTACTTGGATGATACAATATTCGAGATCATCGCTCTATCAAATACTTCAAAAGAGGTTTAGGAAATACTTCAAAAAATATTTAGTAGTGTGAATAAGGTAAGAAACCTTCGTCTACAAGTTTTACGAGCCGTGTTTGGAAAATTATAATAAGGTACTTCTGAATCTATTTCTAATTGCTTCTCAAAAATCATTTCTATTGTTCATGAGATGAAATGGTGAACAAATAAATAATCAAAAAATAATAAAAAATACTAAAATTTCTAAATCCAAAGTTTGATTTTATTGCTATAGCGATTGAAGAGTCTAAAGATTTAGAACAAATATCTTAAAACAACTAATGAGTTCTCTTCAACTTACAAAAAGAGGAGAAGAAAAATCTATAGAGCAAGCACTATAAACCAAGCTTACTCTTGAATACAAAGGTGAATCAAAGATATGTATAGACTATTAAGATGAAAGATATGACTCTTTCAATTCATGATAAAAATAAAACATTAATCTCATATATGAAAATAGGGAAGAACAAAATGTTTCATTTGTATTTATGTATTTTTGATTAGTCAAATTATTTTAAAATTGATATTAAGGATATTTCTACCTTATGACATCTTAGATATACTCATTTAAATTTGAAGGCTTTAAAACTTTTATAAAAGTATAATATGATGACATAAATGCTAAGAATTGATCCCCCATTAAAATTATATGAAATATATGTTATGGGTAAGTAAGAAAGAAAGTCTTTCAAAGTCAAAAGCACAAAAAAATAAAGCATCCACTTGATCCAGTGCACTTAAATGTTTGTGGCCATATTAGTCTAGTATTTTCTTACATTCACTAAGAAACATGTATTTTCTTACATTCACTAATGATCATAGTGACAAAACTTAAGTTTATATGTTAAAGAAAAATAAAGAAGCTTTATATATGTTAAAGAAAAATAAAGAAACTTTAGGCAAATTCAAAGAATTTAAGAATTTGGTTAAAAGTCAAAATGGTTGTAAAATTAAATATTTACGAAAAAATAGAATGGTGAATATATATCAAATAAATTTAAAAGCTTTTATAGAAATAATAAAATTTTACATTAATTCATCATTCCTACACACCTCAATAAAATGACATCTTAGAAAGAAAAAATATGACTATACTTAATATGATCCGATGCATGTTAAAGGAAAAAAGAATTCCTAAAGAATTTTGGGGAGATGCTATTTCTTGTACAGTTTATTTATTTAACATATTTTTAATAAGATGAATTGATAATATTACACTAGAAGAAATATGAAGCTTACATAAATGAAGAGTCGATCATTTGAGAATTTTTTAAAGTGTTATATTTGCTAAGATACCAAAAGAAAAGAGAACAAACATTGAGGATAAAAGTTAGAAATATGTCTTGTTTGGTTATAAACTCCGTAATCTTATCACAGGTAAAGTTATAATGTCAATGTTGAGTTTCATGAATAACAGAATCGGAATTGGAAAAATAACGAGCACATAAGAAAGTTATATATTCAGAAAAGGATGATATAATATAAGCAAGTATCGAAGAGTTTTTGTCTAAATCATAACCTAGATCGATTAGGTCACATGATTCAAGAAATCCAACTATAAGAAGGACAAGAATGATTTAGGAGCATGTGACTCAAAGGATTAATACTAACAATAATAAACTTTTTTTTTTTTTTTTTTATAAGAGATGACTCATTAACCTTCAAAGAAGCTATGAATGAGAATATTCATGCTATTAACAAAAATAATACATAGGAGCTTACTACACTTCCAAAAGATCACAAAGTGGTCGGTGTTAAGTAAATTTTTAAAATAAAAAGAAATAAACAAAGGGAAGCGGAGAAATATAATATCTAATTAGTTGCAAAAGAGTACAAATGATAATATGGGATCGAGAAGTATTCACATTAGTTATTCGATAGGAGATTATAAGATTTCTTATTTCCCTAGCGACTCAAATAAAATAAAAAATTTACAAATGGATATTAAATTAGTAATTTTTTAATGAAGATTTTGAAGAATAGATATATGTTCAACAACCTCATGGTTTTATTACTTATGAACAAGAAGATATTATATATAAGTTAAAAGAGCTCTTTATGGGCTTAAACAAGCCCCATGAGCATGAAATTCTCAGATAAATATTTATTTTATTCAAAATAATTTTTCTAAATGTCCACATGAACATGCTCTCTATATGAAATTTAATTTTGTTGGAGATATCATATTTGTATGCTTATATATAGATGATTTAATTTTTACAAGTAATAATATCTCCATGATTAAAGATTTTAAGCACTATATGAAGAAGGAGTTTGAGATGACTGACTTGGGCCTAATGACTTATTTCCTCGGTATTGAAGTTATACAAAACAATGAAGGAATTTTCATCTCATAAGAAAATTATGCAAAGGAGATAGTAATTGAGTATAAAATATTTTATTTATCATCTAAAAGAATCAAGCTCATTGGATATAGTGATAATAATTGAGCGAGAAGCTACGATGATCGAAAGAGTACAATTGGATTTATATTTTATTTTGGTGAAACATTCATATAATCTTAAAAAAAAAAAAGCATATTGTTGCTATATCAAATTGTGAAGTAGAATATATAATAGCTTTTTTTATATTTATTATGTAATATGACTAAGAGGACTACTCCAAAAACTTCATATGTGAGAAATCAATTAAGATTATGTTAATAATAAATTAGTTATTGCTTTAGCTAAGAATTCCAGTCTATCATGAAAGATCGAAGCATATTAATATAAGATTTCATTTATAAGAGATTCATGTCAAAAATAAAAAAGTGGAGCTACTTTATGTCAAGACAAGTTAACAAGTGGTCGATATACTTATAAAACCTCTCAAATTTAAAATATTTCAATAACTTTGAAAGAAACTTAGTATGTTAGCTAGAATAAGTTTAAGGGGAGAGAACATTCAAATTAAACTTGAGAGAGATTTATTATATCAAGAGGAGAAATAAATTAAATGCTTATAGAAGGACAAACCAAATTGACTATTGACTCTTGAATTTAAAAAAAAAAAATTATTTTAAATATAATTAATGTATCTATGGAACAATATAAATCATATGTTTGGTAAAGTACTTTGAAGTTGTAAAGAATGTTTGTGTAATAGTTTTATCTCTTCTTTTTATCTATTTTTAACATCGATTACTATTAATTTGACTATAAATATTTTGAGTTAAGATGGGAGGAAATTTGTACTGAGCATAACAAAGGGATGTGATTCAGAAGATTTGAGTTGGCAGGAAGTTCGGCAGCATGCTGCTTAAACTTTCTGACTTGAAAATAAAATCATGCATCAAAACTATCGATAACTATGTGGTCGATAATTCAATGTCCGATGGGATCAAAACCAGATGACGGAGACGTTCCAAACATGAACATTAAAATCCCTTTTTCTTATTCTGTAGAAACAAGAAGTACGAGGAGAATCTTCCATTGGGATGTCTGAATTCCTTTGTTACTGATCCCAAATGGAACGTTGATCGCCATTTTATTGTGACAGATCCCAAAGAGGGGGCAGAAACCTTGTCGTAGTTGTGCACTTATCATCGTGCTAAGTATCTAATGAGAAGAAGATGTTAGTAAAGATCATGATTATTGATTGATAGCATAAAAGATCAATTTTGAACAATAATTTCTCGACTAACTATCTTTTATTAGGTGACCGATGATTTATCATTCGAAAGAACTCCCATCAAGAATCAAACCCATCATCATCATCATCGTACTAAAATAACTTAATCATGAAAATGTCATCGCAACTTATCGAGATCGAAAGCTCAACCACGATCATGAGTAATTCAATAATTGGTACATATGAACTATGAGTAATTCAATCAATCCTTGTTTAAGTGACTTTTGACCGTCAAAGATTCAGGTTAATCTTACAACTAGACTGAAGCTACGGTCCAAAGATTCAGGAACGAGCTGTATAAAAAACTCGGTGAGCTTATGGAATCAATCGCATGGTTAAGATGAGACACGTATGCCATTCCCCACACGAGCATGTGAGCATAATTAGCTCCATCAATTGGATCTCGTCTTGATTGTTACATCCCCTTCGATCCAAAGCAATTTGGCAGCCATCTCTCACCTACTACATGGAGAGGAAAGAGAGACAAAGAGAGGTTGGTGTAGACAATGACATATGTGGTAGCTCAACAATGCTCGGAGCCTTTTCCTTTTTTTCCCAACTAATTTCACTTTATTATTAATTAATAATTTAAGTATCCACTTATTTATTAATTCTGTATCAAATTTTATTAATAAAGACCATGATTCAGTTTAAGCAAACGGAATGGCAATGGATATCTAAATTTGATCTGAATGATAAAATGTGAGGGTGAGATTCAGTGCCTAAATCATGTCATGGAGTGTTAACCGGCTAAGTTAATTGGTGTCATCGTCTTCGATCAATACGATACTATATGTTATATATATATATATATATATATATATATATATATATATATATATATATATATATTTATTTATTTATTTATTTATTTATATTTTAGAGGTGATTATTTTTTTAATTATACTATTTCTAAAATTCATTATACCACGAAAACAAAAAACATAGAAGAAAAGCCAAAGTAGATAGAAGAAATGGTGAGGAAAAATGATTGCATGATTACACATCCCCTTGCGATCCCACCAACGCCTCGCGCCTCCGTCTTCGAGGAAATGATAATGTTAATTTCTCACCGTACGATCTCGATCGATCGCAATCCGACGGTCCACAGTCCATGCCAACTAACCCACTCTTCCCCTGTTCCAACCACCCCAACTGTCCCATGCCATTGCCACCACCTCCTCTCTGCCTCTCTATTTAATGTTTCTCTTGTCACCTCTCTCTTTCCCAGTAAAGCTTTCCATCTCTACTGGCAACTTTTCTCTCTCTCTCTCTCTCTCTCTCTCTCTCTCTCTCTCTCTCTCTTAATGGAGGTCGAGAACGGCGACTACACGAACAGCACCACGGATGGGCTGTGCATCAAGGCTGACGCCCTGAACTGGGCCGCGGCGGCGGAGGCGCTGTCAGGGAGCCACCTCGACGAGGTCAGGCGGATGGTGGAGGAGTCCCGTCGGCCTCTGGTGAGGCTGGAGGGCGCGACGCTCACGATCTCCCAGGTGGCGGCTGTCGCTACGGCGGCAGCGGTTCGGGTGGAGCTGTCGGACTCGGCGAGGGACGGGGTGCGCGCCAGCAGCCAGTGGGTGGTGGATAGCATGACCAAAGGGACCGACAGCTACGGCGTCACCACCGGGTTTGGCGCCACCTCGCACCGGCGGACCAAGGAAGGAGGAGCCCTGCAGAAGGAGCTCATCAGGTAACCCACCCCTTCTTCCCATCATACCTAGGAGAGCAAGTTACATTAAGCATAACAGGTAGAATCCATGGCTGTTTGATCCACTGATTCGTCGAGAAGGGAAGAGTAGGAGCTGTCATGGTCTGGTGCAATCTGTATCCAGGAAGACAGTGGAACAGTCGCATGGTCCTCGTCGCTTGCACAGTGCCCTGCACGCAACCTTGTCGTTGCATGCGGATGCAATAAGAGAGAGAGAGAGAGAGAGAGAGAGAGAGAGAGACCAAGATCCAACTACAAAGGACGAAAAAGATACATGAGATCCACATTAGTAGATGCTGCCACGACCAACCCAATCGGCGGAGAAGGAATCATGAAATCAATTATTTGTGGGGTAGGTGGGGCGCTTAACATGGGCAATAAACATGTGGTTTGCATTCATATTTTATGAGCTGGAACGGTGTTGACCTCCATTATTATTCTACCTACAAGAATCATTATGTTTGTGATGTTGCATGCGACTGCATGATAGGCTCGAGGTTTTGTGGTGTACATGAATCCTTAATATTCCCTGTGCCTATCATTTGTTCGTCTCATGGCTGCTACACTGCCTTGAGACTGGCAACCACGAGCTGTGACAGCTGATCCATCGAGATTCCTTGCTGCAGATTCCTCAATGCCGGAATATTCGGCTCCGGGGGGGAGTCTCGCCACACGCTGCCGGCCTCGGCGGCCAGGGCCGCGATGCTGGTCCGCGTCAACACCCTCCTCCAGGGCTACTCCGGCATCCGGTTCGAGATCCTGGAGGCCATGGCCGGCCTCCTCAACTGCGGCATCACCCCTTGCCTCCCGCTCCGCGGCACCATCACCGCCTCCGGCGACCTCGTCCCCTTGTCCTACATCGCCGGCTTGCTCACTGGCCGCCCCAACGCGAAGGCTTTCGACCCCGCCGGGGAGGCCATCGATGCGGCGGAGGCGTTCCGCCGCGCCGGCATCCCCCACGGCTTCTTCGAGCTCCAGCCCAAGGAGGGCCTGGCGCTCGTTAACGGCACTGCCGTCGGCTCCGGCCTCGCCTCGGTCGTCCTCTACGAGGCTAACGTCCTCGCCGTCCTCGCCGAGGTCCTGTCGGCGGTCTTTTGCGAGGTGATGCTGGGGAAGCCGGAGTTCACCGACCACCTCACCCATAAGCTGAAGCACCACCCGGGCCAGATCGAGGCCGCCGCCATCATGGAGCACATCCTCGACGGAAGCTCGTTTATGAAGATAGCGAAGAAGCTCCATGAGCAAGACCCCTTGCAGAAGCCGAAGCAGGACCGCTACGCCTTGCGCACCTCCCCGCAGTGGCTCGGCCCTCAGATCGAGGTCATCCGCTCGTCCACCAAGTCCATCGAGCGGGAGATCAACTCCGTCAACGACAACCCCCTCATCGACGTCTCCAGGAACAAGGCCCTCCACGGCGGCAACTTCCAGGGCACACCCATCGGCGTGTCCATGGACAACACCCGCCTCGCCCTCGCCGCCATCGGGAAGCTGATGTTCGCGCAGTTCTCCGAGCTCGTCAACGATTTCTATAACAACGGCTTGCCGTCGAACCTCTCCGGCGGGCGCACCCCGAGCTTGGACTACGGCTTCAAGGGCGCCGAGATCGCCATGGCGGCCTACTGCTCCGAGCTTCAGTTCCTCGCCAACCCGGTCACCAACCATGTCCAGAGCGCCGAGCAGCACAACCAAGACGTCAACTCCTTGGGATTGATCTCTTCCAGGAAGACGGCGGATGCCGTGGACATCCTGAAGCTCATGTCCGCCACCTACCTGGTCGCGCTCTGCCAAGCCATCGACCTGAGGCACCTGGAGGAGAACCTCAAGAACGCCGTCAAGAACACGGTGAGCCAAGTCGCCAAGAGGGTCCTGACCGCAGACGTCAACGGCGAGCTCCAACCCTCGCGGTTCTGCGAGAAGGACCTGATCACCATCGTCGACCGCGAGCACGTCTTCAGCTACATCGACGACCCCTGCAGCTCCACGTACGCTCTGATGCCCAAGCTGAGGATGGTCCTGGTGGAGCATGCCCTGGCCAACGGTGAGAAGGAGAAGGACGCAAGCACCTCCATCTTCCAAAAGATCACCGCGTTCGAGGAGGAGCTCAAGGCCGTCTTGCCCAAGGCAGCGGAGGGAGCAAGGGCTGAGGTCGAGAACGGCGACGCGACCATCGCCAACCGAATCAAGGAATGCAGATCGTACCCACTGTACCGGTTTGTCAGGGAGGAGCTCGGCACTGCATGCCTCACCGGCGAGAAGGTGAGGTCGCCCGGCGAGGAGTTCGACAAGGTGTTTGTGGCCATCAACGCAGGGTCGCTGATCGATCCACTTCTCGAGTGCTTGAAGGAGTGGAATGGCGCGCCACTTCCCATATGTTGAGAAAGAGATGGGAGCATTAGTTCCTCTTTGAATTCTTCTTCTCATAGCTGTCGATGTATGTTAAGCAGAAGCGGGGAAATGTGTAGTGAACGTTGCAATGCTGCATTAATTTGTTGCTTGTTCCTTTCTCCAAAGTTTCCATCGTTATATATTTAAGAAAGCAAAGCAGCTTGGAGCATGTTTGTAACATTGATTCAAGAACTCATTTGAACAGAATTTGATCTATGAATCCAAGATAAAGTGAGAATTCAAGGATTACTTTCAGCATCTTTGTTCTTGTTCTTAAGTTATAGGATTTAAGAAAATTTGAGAGAACTAATTCAAGAATAAGATAGGAGGAAAAAAGTTAAGTGGCTTCTGACGTGCAAACTCCTCTATGTAGGGTGGATTCTGAACCAAGCATGAGCTACAGCATAATTGAATGGATTTTGAACCAGCCATAAGTAATAGCACAAGTGCTCCAAAGACGCGTCACTGCACGTATGCTTTGCCTTGTGATGGAAACACAGCTGCAAGAAAAGCTGGCCCAGGAGACGTTATGATGATGAACTTTTGTAATTATTTTACTCCAAAAATGTGCCAAAGTGAAGATGAGCATTTTCTGACTTTATGAACTCCCATAAGATCAGAGAGTACATGCCAGAAAATTCACAGGATCAATTCAACATATTGGACTATCGTTTGCTTCAGAAAACAACATGAGAACATTTGATAGATACAAATATGATTATAATTATCGATCAATACAAAGAAAATTTAATTATGATAGGATTCCTTATTATATGATATTGATAGAAAAGATTTCTAATTATTTATTCTAGACTTTTTGCTCTCACCTATAAATAGACAGAATCTCCTAGAGACTATACACATAATGCACGGATACGCTGATCCATAGATACATGACATGATTGAAAGATTATATATCTTCTCTCATCTCCCTTTAGCTGCATGAATCATAAGAGATTATAGATCTTCTCTTATATCTCATTTGTCTCTAAATCCATCGCTCATAGTAGTCTTATAAAGGATAGGAAAAGAGGAGAAGACGAGTTTAATTATCTTTATATATCAGTATCATTGTAGCCTTCGAATTCCACTATGGTTTGCTTGTAGATCAGAAAATATTTTCTGAACAAGGTTCACAATTTTGTATCATACCCAAGTATCGAGCTTAGCTCGGTACAGTACGAGCATACCGAGTAGTACACTCTAGCATATTAGCTCTGATACCAGGTGTTAGAACTTTTGCAGATTCTAAACTTGGGGTTGATCTCTTTAGGGGATCGGCCTCCTTGGAACTCTATAGGGGTTCTTCCCTCCAAGTTGCTGCTCAAAGGCTGCAGAAAAGATTCATCTATTGCTTATGAAAAGAGGAGGAATACATGACTATTTATAGGGCTTCTAAACCCTAACTCCTAATAGGACTCCTACTCAAGACTCCTACTTCTAACCAACTCCTAATAGGACTCCTACTTAAGACTCCTATTCCTTTACAACTCCTAATTCTTAAGACTCCTATTCCTTTACAACTCCTAATTCTTCTTTAAGAAACAACCTCCTAACCCTAGCCGACCTCTTTACCTCTTTAATAGGGGTCGGCTTAGGTAGGTTTTACATGAATGTCCCTCTCAATTAGGACTCTCCTAGCTAGAGTCCTAACAGACCCGCCCTCTTCAAATCAGCCTTGTCCTCGAGGCTGACGATTCTTGAATTCTGGGAATTTGATCTTCAAGTCGTCATAGTTCTCCCAAGTGGCATCTTCTGATAATAGGTTCGCCCACTATATTAGCACTTCAGTGGTTTGTCATCGTTGAGTCACAATCCGTCGATCAATAATAGCACTTGGTTGGGTTTGGAGTTCTCCTTGCGTAGTCATATTTGGTAGGTGGCTTTGGGCTATCTCCAAGCACCTATTTACAACTTTTATTTGGCCATCGGTTTGTGGGTGATATGCCATACTCCTTTTCAATTTAATACCCTGCATATGGAATAACTTTGTCCAAAATCTGCTTGTGAAGATGCAAGTAAAATTTGTCACAAGTATAATGCATCCCTTATAGTGTAATTCTTTTGAGTCCCAATTGTAATGAGCCAAGAGCTTGGTGCTTCATCCATTTTTTTTTTTTTTTTTTTATAATCTTACTAGTCTCTGAATCTTCCTGCCATTTTATCTTAATATCCTTAAAGAAGTCGCTAGTCGGAAGTGAAATGACCGAAACTTCAGCTTGCTCGGGTAACTACAAAAGCGCATCTGCAAGAACATTCTCTTTCCCCTTTTTGTAAGTTGTTTCATAATCAAATCTAAGAAGTTTTGTTACCCATTTTTGCTGCTTAGGGGATGATATCTTTCGCTCCAAAAAGTACTTAAGGCTTTTTTGGTCGGTTTTAATTTGAAATCATCGACCAATCAAGTAGGGTCTCCACCGCGTTGCTGCGCGCACAATGGCGAGCATCTCCTTATCATATGTTGACTTATTTTGATAGGAGGGAGATAATGCCTTGCTAGTGTATGCGAGTGGTTGACCATCTTACATGAGAATGACTCCAATTCTGACTCCAGATGTGTCGGCCTCAATAATGAAGGGTCGGTTGAAATCTGGTAGTGTTAGCACCGGCGTCGTCGTCATGGCTGCCTTAAGTTTGTCGAAGGTAGCGGAGGCTCTGTCAGACCATTGGAAGACATCTTTTTTCAGTAAGGAAGTAACTAGTGCACTAATCTCTCCATAGTTTTTCATGAACTTGCAGTAGTAGCCTGTTAAACCCAGAAAGCCATGTAGCAATTTTATGTTCCTCGGGGTCAGCCAGTTTTGCATTGCTCCAATTTTGAAGGGGTCTACTGCCATACCTTTCTCTGATATGATATGCCCAAGATATTCCACCTTCTTTTGAAGAAAGCAAAAATTCATAGTGGTTGTTGTGTGTTCAAAAGGTGGTTTTCGGTATGTCTTCTTCGCATAGTCGTATTTGATGATACCCGGATCGAAGGTCCAGCTTTGTGAAGATTTGTGCTCCCTTAGCAACTCATCTACTACTAGAATAGGATATTTATCCTTGATGGTTATGCCATTGAGAGCTCGGTAATCAACACATAATCGCATATTCCATTCTTCTTTCATATGAGGAGCACCGGTGAAGAGTAAGGGCTGCAACATGGCCGAATAACTCCTGTTTTGAGCATCTCATTTACAATCCTTTCTATTTCATCCTTCTGGAGATGTGGATACTGATATGGCTGAGCATTTGCTGCAGATTTGCTTGGAAGAATCGTTATACAATGATCATGCCGACGGGTAAGAGGTAGGTTGCACGGTTCGTCAAATATATCTGAAAATTCAGCAAGCAAAGGAAGTAGATTTGGATCTTCAAATTTTGTTGGCTCTCCCTTAGTTTGCTGCTCAAGTTGTACCAAAAGGCCGCTGCATGCTTTATGTAAAACCTTCTTCATTTGTTGTGTGCAAATCGTCGTTATGTCGCCCTCACGTTTCCCATTCAGTATCACCTGTTTCTCCTTACTGTAAAATTTCATAATTAGTTGCATAAAATTCCAAGAAATATCACATAATGTCATCAACCATTTAATTATGAGCATGGCCTCATGATCATCAAGAGGGAGAAGGAAGAAATCTGCAATTATCTCTTGGTCCTGCAACAATAGTTTCTCCTGCGGGCGCCTACGATCACAATTCAAAATCCGTCCGTCGATGACCTTAACGTCAAACCTACTGCAATTCTCAATAGGTAAGGCCATCCGGATAGTAACCTTACTATTTAGAAAGTTATTAGAACTGCCCGTGTCGATGAGAACAGTGATCAGTTGTTGTTTGAGAAGGCCTCCAACTTTCATCGTTTGCGGGTTTGAGTAGCCGGCTAGTGCATGTACCGTAACTTCAGTCGGTTGTGGCTCTTCTTCTGCATCTTCTTCTTCATGTTCAAGGCTCTCTTCTGGATGTTCAATGACCTCTTCTTCTATTGGTTCAATCATAAGAAGTCTCCCTTTACTACAGCGATGCTCATGGCTCCACGGCTCGTCATAATGCCAACATAACCCCTTCGCATATCGCTCCCGAAGCTCTTCTCTTGTTGACCTCTTTGGTGTAGGGACTTGGTCGATAGTAGGGGGGCTGAGGGCTTCAATATTACTGGTTGAGGAGTGACCCTAGTCCTCCGAGCTTCATGGTTCAATTGCTCCTCTTGATGTCGTGCGAAAGAGATGGCTGCCATAAGTGTATATAGTTGTCGCGCTTTAACTTCTCCTCGGATCTCCGGCTTCAAGCCCTCAATAGCTGTTTTTGAGACCAATCATGAGTTTGATTAGATAACCTTTCAAACCTGGTTTGGTACTCCTGAATGGTGGAGGTTTGTCGGATCTTTGCTAGTTGTTCGTCAATATTCTCGTAATCGGTTGGTCTGAAGCAAATCAACAGTCCTTCTTTGAATTGTCGCCATGAAAGGACTCCATAAGTATGTTCAAACCAGTCAAACCACTGTATAGCATCCCCTTCAAGATGTATAGCTGCAATTTTCACCATAGATACATCCGCGGTTTTGTGGTACCGAAAATATCGCTCCGCGCACGAGATCCAACCAATCGGGTCTCCTTCTTCCCATCTAGGGAAGTCCACTCTCATGCATGGATAGTTGGGGTCAGTCATATAGCCTCCCCTCCCTTGGAAGTCATCTATTCGGGCTTGGTGTGATTGGGCAAAGCTCTCTCCTTGATATGATTTCTTCGGGCTTAGTGGTCGGCCCAATCTGAGTTCGGTAAAGAGCATCCGAATCTTATCCTCCATTCGCACCTCCAAGGCTTCGAATTTAGCATTGATTGCCTCCTTAGATGCCATAGTATATGCCCCCAAATCTCTCTTTTGTTGTTGGGTTAAAGGCATGTATAGGTTGAGAGAAGTGATGGTTGAAAGGGTTGGTGGATTGGTGGATGTAGGCTGCGGTTTAGGCTTATTTTGTAGCTATTTTGGGTGCAGTTTGAGGGTATGGTTTGGTGGAGTTTTAGGACTGTAGATCAAAGTTTTGGATCTATGGTAGATGATAGCAAAGGTTTGATAGAAATAAGTGGAAGTTGCAGCAAGTATGTGCTGTCTTGTAAAGGTAGAATTGTCGTCGAAGAAACAACGGTTTCTCGACGTAATTTCCACCAAAAACTTGAGAGAATTGAGGAGGGAATTGATAGCAAAATCACAGTTTATATGACAGCAAGGATATCTAATTTAATCAAAAAAATTTCGACAGTATAACAGCAAGGAAATTGGTGCAAATTGCGATTACAGAATTCTCATCGAAAATTTTCAATAGGCTACGACGAAAATTTGCAGCAATATAAAATCGTTTTTAGAGATGAATTACTTAATATATCAATCTTAGATGGAAGCCAAGATGATCTATGAAGTATATAAGAAATTTCATTCAAAAAAGATTACAAATAGATGGGTTAAGGCAACAATATGCGGCTGAAATTTTCTACAGCACAGATTTTTATGTATAGCAGATTGGACGTAAAAGATCAGTGGTTTATATTGAGAATTTTTTGATGAAACCAAAGGAAAATCCACTATTAGGAAGTGTCAAAGCTGTCATAAAAATTTCGTAGAGATTTGGATAGAAACAATATAGTATCAAGATCAAACAAATAGTGCTATGCGGTTGAAATTTTACAGTGCAGATTTTCAAGTATATATATATATAATTAAAAATTAAAAGGCTTCTCCCAACGAAGCCTCTTCTTCTTCCTACGCAAACGAGGAGAAATCGTCGATAACGCCAACGCCTCCTTATCTTATACGAGGAGGAGGCAACATCTCATATGCGGCATCCGGCGAGGGAGGGTGACGATAGATCGGGATCATCGAGGGAGAGTGATATCGAATCTCTAGGTTCTCCCTCTTTTTTCTTTCCCCTCGGCTAATATCACTCAGTAGTAGGCGACGACAGTCGAAATTAACCGTTACCGACCAATTTCAAGCAATAACAAGGCAAAAATAGTCCCAATCGATGATACCCGGATAGCGAGCTATCTACAAACTAGTCTACTGGCGAACTGGTACGTACCACTTGGTATAGGCGATATCATTCAAAATTAAAATCTTTGTTTCTGTTAACCATCGAAAGGTACACATCGTAAATTTAGATATATTGTTATTTGATTTCATATTTTAACATTAAAGGTTTTCACATAATAATTGCATGCAGTGGCTACAATAGCATTGTCGTTGCCTACCGGAGTTGTAGTAGCACGTTTGTGACAGCATTTATGGTTGCGGCCAACGTCAACTAGACATCAGAGGTCGCACACAAGCAGTGGTTGTGCACAATGGCGACGATCGTGTCTCACAAAGTCACCATAGACAATGGCTGTAGTGCCTTGCACAATGACCATGGACAATGGCTATGGTACCTCACGTAAGCAGTGGTTGCACCTAATGTAGCAAGCGCAGAATGGGATAGTTATGGTTTTTGCCAAAAGGATAGTTTTATCCCTCGTAAATAAGATAATTATAATGTGTCCCTTTATTTACTTTCTAATTTTGATGTTCAAAAATTAAAATAATTTCCTATATATCCTAAGTTAAAATTATAGTTTGACCCTTTAAAAATTAAAATTGATTAATTTGGTTTATGTTAATTAAATATTTTGATTAGCTTGATCATATCAATATTTTGACTACAAAGTATATTCAGATTCGATTAATTAGATCGAATTCGAGGAAAAATGAAACTTTGAATAAAAATTGACTTTAATCATTTTTAATTTTAATAGGTCTAATTGGACAAATGGTTAGCTCAAATATATAAGCCCATGGGTAGCTCAATATAAAATATGATTTTATTTGATAGTTTTCTCAAATGACTTATTGATAAAATCTTATGATAAATAAAAATCTAATTATTATTCTTAGATTTTATTTTGGTTATATATATATATATTTAAAATTATAAAATAATAATTATTTTTTACATAAAGTCATGATTTATGTTTTGATTATAGTTAACATATGAGTTTTTCTTTATGTTGATTAATCCTCAATAATTATTATGATTATTATTAAATTATTTTAGCATAAATTAGATTAAAAAATTAGTGCATATTATTTGTAACTTATATCTCTAAAGTTTATTTGATCGATAGTTGTCAAAGTGGTCTAGGATAGTAAGCTTGTGCGATGTGAATTACAATAAATATCTTATCATTTATTAAATATTTTAAACTATATATTATATTATCATATTGATCTTATAGCTACTAAAGTGGCCTAGATCAATAACTTATAAAATTATATTAAGAAATTAATCATAAATAATATCAAAAAAATAATATTCCCAATGACATTTATAATTAGGAGATTTAGATAATCTCAAAGAAGAATATACTTCGAATAATTATGTGATAGGGTAAGATGATATTATTTTGAATATCATTATAGTCTAGGATTGTATATGCAAAAATAGTAATACTATTCCATAAGGATTATATCAGTCCTCTATAAGTAATTTTGTATGGATAGTAGATATGTTAATATTTCACCGGAAGTAAAATAGAGATGATTTCAATAGTTCAACATTACATGAAAAACTCAAATCATTAATATTATATTATTATAGTGGTACTTCATTGTATTCTTATAAATGTCCATATATTTTTTGGATTAAATGAGTTGAGCATATGTAATTTACACTATGTGTTAGACCTTGATTAGACTTAATTATTGAAAGTTTTATGGAATAAATAATTAAGATAATTGATCAAAAAAAGTCTAAAAGACTTAGTTTTATGATAATTACTAATAATATTTAGACTTCATTATAGTATATAATTAGCATACTGAAATATTTAAAAATTAATTTAAATTTATTGACAAGTCATTGGCTAACAAATTCAATATGATAATATTTAAAGAATTCAAGATGATATCATCAATATGATTGTCAAAGCTATAAGTTAAGAACTTTAGGCATAAATGTATTTGAGTCTTTTTTTCATATAATTTATTCCTAATTCTGTTTTCTCTTAGTTTGGTTTATTTAAAATTTACTATAATAAAATTAAGGATAAGTAAAAATTAAATGAGTTGATAAGTATATGTGTTTAGAAAGAATTAAAATTAAAATATGAAAGATTTATAATGTTTCAAAGAATGGGTAACAATAAAATAAAGTTAAAACATAAATCACCTAAGTTTATAAATGCTATATAAACTTATAAAAAAATATTCAAAGTAAAGTGTTACTTATATGGCAAGAAAGATCATGTGAAGAAGAATTATAAAGTTTGGTATGAAAGAAAAAAAAAAAAATATGACCATTGTATGTTTCAAATTAAACGTTACAGAAATCATTTTCTAATACTTAGTGGATTAATTTTGATATTTCAATATATGTTATCAATAATAAAGATTTATTTTAATATAAAAATTAAAAGATAATAAAATATTTATCATTATAAGCAATCATTTTAAAGCGAAAGTAATAATAGTTGGTAATTATCACCTATACCTATAAATGATTCATTTGATAGATATTGAGGATATATGTTATGTCCTTATAATTTTAGAAATTTATGTTCTTTACATACAATTGTTAGGATATTATCTCTCTCTTGATGGTCGTAAAATTAGTATAAATAAATAAAAGTTAACTTTTGAATTCAATAGTCTATACATAATTAATGTGATTATGGAGTTTATAATGATCCTACAATCAAATATTAGGATGAAATATAGTTTTAAAAACTTATTCAAATTGTATATGCTTATATTTATGGGACACTCCATATTTTTGTTTTAGTAAAGAGAGATATTTTATCATATTTATAAATAATATATTGAGATATGACTATATATATATGTATATATATCTAATTTATATAAGGTCTCGAGCTATTGACACCTTTATGTGTAAATAAATGAAGTTAAGAGATAATTAGATAAAAAAAGTTAAAATTATCATATTTGATAAAAGGTGATAAATTTTATGGTAGTTATGATGAATCTGATTATAATTCTCAATATACCAAATGTACTATAATAGAGTAGGATCACTAAAAGATGAAATTATACTCTTATGAATTTGGTTAGGAGCATGATGAGTTATTTTTTTATACCTGAATCTATATGAGGAGAAGTTCTAAGGATGATTATATATATTCTGAATAGGGTTGATAGTAAGTCAATTCCATTAACTTCTTTTGAGTTACTAATAGGAAACATAACCGAAGATATTTACATATTTAAGATTGAAGAAATTGGATTCAAGAACTATTTTTAGATATTTTATTATTTATCCAAAAAAATTTAAAGGGGTACATATTTTATTATCCTAATCATAGTACGAGGATAATTGTTGGTAATGTAAGATTCTTAGAAAATATTGAATTAATATGATTAAAAATCTTAAAATTTAATATTGATATCGAGAAGATATAAGTTGATATTCCTTTATCATTCGAGAGATTATTATTACCCAAAGCATTAACTGATTTGGTAAAGACAAATAATAAAATAATATTAATGAACTCTCATATAATATTGATACTACTGTTAATGGTCTTTTAGAATAACTATAATCGATAGTTTTGAGAATATCTTAAAGAAAAATAAGACCTATCATTTCTGATTATTATGTGATATCTACGAGAATCAGATTATAATATAAGAATCAAAAGGATTCCTCATTATTTTTATAAAGTTATTAAAAATAGTGATTCTAAAAATTATTATGATATAATGAAAGAAGAGTTAAAATCAATGACCAGAATAATGTTTGAGAACTCATCAAATTGCCCACTAACTATAAAAGAGTTTATTATATAAATATTACTGAAAGGGTAACATCGAATAATATAATGACTATAACTTATGATCAAAGATTTTACTCATAGAGAATGCACCAACCATAATGAGATATTTTTTTATTTTTTAAATAAAATCATTAAGAATTATCATTATATTAGTGGTTCATTATGATTTTGAGTTATATCATAAGAGTGTGAAAATAAATTTTCGTATTAGGAATATAGATTTATATGTGTTAACTTAAATGACTCACAAAGAAAATGAAAAAAATATAAAATTTGGTATATAAATTTAAGAAATCCATTTATGACTTTAAACAAGCTTCCAACAAATAGTATATAAAGTTTGATAATATCATTACTTCTTTCATGTTTAAGAAAAATATTATTAATTAATATTTATATCTAAATATCAATGGGAGTAAATTTATTATATTAGAATTATATATAGATAATAATTTAATTACCAATAGTGATCTTAGTTTATTATACTAAACCAAGAAATCTCTCACCAATAATTTTAAGATGATTGATATGAATGAGACATATTATATTATTAGTATTGAGATAATTAGGGATAGATCTTAAGAATTTCTAAATTTATCTCAAAATAAATATATTAACTGAGTCTCAAAGAGATTTAGTATACAATCTTATTCAACAAATGATAAAAATAAAAAAAATTAATCAAAGTAAATCTTTTTAAAAATGACTTGAAAAAAATAAATAAAGAAAATATTCTTTATGTGCTTGAAAGTTTATTATATGCTTAAACCTATGCCAAATTAGATATCAATTTTAGTTGAAATATTGGGTAGATACTAGAGTTACCCAAGAATGAAAACTAAACGACGGTAAAGAAAGTAATAAAATATTTGGAAGGGACGAAGGATTATATGCTCATATGTATAAAATTAGATCAGCTTGAAATGATAATATTTTTTAGGTAAAAATTTTAAAAATTACCTTATTAAAGTCCACTTTACGGTTAATATATATATCAACTTGAGAGGTAATTTACAAGAAAAATATAAAGCAATACATCATTATATTATTAATAATAGAAGTTGATTTTGTGACATACTTTAAGACTACTAATCAAGCTTTATGATCGTAAAATTTAATCTCAGGACTTTGTATGAATAAACTTAATTATCAAGTTGCTAAAGATACTTTGTGATATATCACAATATTTTTCTTATCTAAGAATGACAAGTATCATTACAGATTTATGCATTATAATATAAAATACTTAATAATTAGATAAAAAAGTTTATAAATAATTAATATTAATTACTAACTTGAGTTTCACTATACTGATTACTGAGTTATTCATTTAAAACTTACAAAGAATATATTCTTATAAATGGGTTTGTGAGTAACGCATAAAAGATATAATGATGCATATTTGAGTGAAAATTATAATTGATATTCTTATTTATATTTTTAAAGTTATTTATTTATGATATCCGTTCATATTTATATATGTATATGGTTGAATGTGATGATATGATTATCTTAATAAGATAAATTATATAGATTATTTTAGACTATGTTAGAAAGGATTAATAGTATTGTGATACATAGAAGTCAGACTTAATATGATATTATTATATTTATTAGATTTATTGACCTATTTTTTTTAAATTTATACATATATAAATGATTTTTAAAATTTAGAATCTAATTAGGTAAAATTATTTTCAAATAAATTTTATTTTATTTATATTTTAAATTTTAACCCTTTTATATCTTATTAATTAATGAGACAAACATAAAAATATTAGATTATGTAACCCTCTCTAATTAAGTAAGATATATTATGATATGGGTTTTGATTATAGTTATAGTCAATGGAAAAGGAAGTCTAACTATGATAGAATTATTTAGGAGATGATTTTGATGAGAGGGACCCTCATAATTATTTATCCTAGACCTTATTCTCTCGTTTATAAATATTTGTAGACATGACGTTCTAAAGACTATATACGGATACACGAGTATATAGATATGTGACATAATTAAGAAATTATAGATATTCTTTTATCTTCCTTTAATCATGCGAATCAATCAATAAGAAATTATAAATATTCTCTAATATCTATTTTATCCCTAAATCCATCGATGAAGAAGAAGAAACATCTAGTTATCTTTATAGAGCGATATCGTTGTGACCTTTAGATTAGAGCATGATATATTTATAGATTAGAAAAAAAAAATCATAAAAAATACACATTATAAATTTAAATAAATTATTATTTGATGTCAAATTTTTATATTAAATTTTTTTATATAATAATAAGGTTTTTATGCTCACATACTAAACTTTGCAGCATCTAACCCAAGCATGAACCATAAAGAACCTAGTTATTGCCGTCTAGTATCAGTATTGGCAGTAGAACATGCACCGTTCTCGAGGATCTATACCGCCAGCTCCGGCCCCATAAATGAAGCCACCAATCGGACAACACTGAAGCACAGGTCCCATTTCGAATATATATGAATTAAAGCTTTGGAATACTGATTTAAGTTAGTCAATCACAGCGGCCTGAACAAAAATGAGAAGGAACTGTGCTGAGATTTCCTAAAAACATAAATGAAAAGAAGTTTTTGTTTTAAAATAGCATATAAAATCAAAAAGCAAATAGTACACAAATTTCAGTGGCATTATGATCCACAACCATAAGTTAGCCTCGTAAACACTGTCATTGTGTGTCAGTAATTATTTTCTCGAGGGAAATAGGAGAAGATAATTGTAGAAGTAATCCCTTATCTAGTGTCACTGTGGCTGTATGGAGCAAGAAATCTAGATCTCTTCGAACCTTAAGAATCCTGCAAGTAATATTCTTTTCTATCCTTGGATGACTTTGTTCGATACTTGAATTTTTATTTTGATAAACATAGTCTGGTGTTTATACGCAGAAAAATTATTTTGACGACTCCAACTATAATATTAAACCTCATTTTTGGTCATATATGACTACCGAGAAAACACACAAGTTATAACATAGAAGATCATCACACTTTCTTGATGGTCAACATAGTTCCAGTATTTGCATACTGGAACTGGAAAGGCTTTTTATTGCACCTGTGTTTTGAGCATCAACTAAGTCATGATCTCCATCCACGTCTCAGTTTAGATTTAGTGCGGCCTTGAACCCTGTTTGGATTCAAATAGGGAATCCAATCCTTGCTTTAGCACTAAACTCCTAAAAAGAAAGCCACATACTTGACCTTACACAAAATTAAGATATCATATATATTATCTAAGTTCTTGTGGAAGTATTCTTTTGCCACTCCAATCTCCCCATGATCTTTATGGTGTTATTAATTTACCTGCAAATTTTGTTTAGATTCTAAATTTTAGTTGTTAGATACAAATTCTAGCCTACTTTTCATCATCTTGGTTGGTATAATTGTTACTAATATCAAGTGGCACAAGGGGTTTAGGTCATTTTATCATGCATATATACTTATATATATATATCTTATTTAAAACAATATGCAAAGTTATAAAGAATATATATGTCTTTTGATTCATCATCATATTAGTTAGAGAGCATTTGCATGTCATTATATGCTTTACGTTAATTTATACACAAAATGATTTTGATTCAGCTCAATCCGTTCAAAAATGTGCAGTATGTCTTTAATACATATATCCCTTCAAATATTTAAATCCTTCATATATGCCAATCTCATTAGTGTCTTCCAATAAACTTGGGATATCCACTGTTTATCCATGAGTTTGAAAAGGCAGTATGTCTTAGATAAGATAGATATATCACAAACGTCACTTAACTTTTTATATATTTAAACTAAAAATTGAAAAAAAAAATTAATCAAAAGATATATAACATTTTGGAAAGCACATTAATGTCAATTTTAAGTTACAATATCATAAATGTCACTCTACAAGTTTTTGAGTTTTTCATGTGCGCTAAACATAAAATTAAAGGGGATGAATATGTAACCACAAACTTTGGAGAATATTATTTATATGGAACTCAATTCACTATTAAAATTTTATTATTTTTAGTATGTAAATGTTACAATCTCGTTGTGTTTGGCACGTGCGTTGTGGTTCGAAATTGAACCGGACACTGTCCGGTCTGGGTCGCACCCACCTACCAACCTAATCCCGAACCGGGGTGGTTGGGTAGCATCCAAAGTCGACGATCACCCTCTCCGTCATCGGCTCCTCTATAAATCGTAGCCTCACAACACTTCCCCCTCGCACACTTCCATTTTGCTCCTCGCCGCTTCGCACGCTGCCGAGCTCGCGTTCGCTTGCTGGGAACAGGGAAATGGCCTGCGAAGGGGTGCTTCTGGGGATGGGGAATCCCCTCCTCGACATCTCTGCCGTCGTCGACGACGAGTTCCTCAGCAGGTGAACCTATCCTTCCATTGGATCTCTTCTTTTGTGGTGCCTTTTGGCCTTTTCCTTTCGTTCAGCATAGATATCGCTCTCTGATCCGATCTTGGCTCATTGTCCCGCGGATCCCAACTCTTCTTGCCGTTCTGTGTTCCAGTATTGTTGTTCTCGAGCGTATTGAGATCTGACAGCTAACTTTGGTCAAGGATCTGGTGAAACTTAAACCTTTCTGTGAGATCTGCCTTGTCTTTGATGTTGAATCATTTGTCGGGTTGTTGTTTGGGGTTTTTTGTATTGTAAGAAAGCACTCTTATATTTGGATCTTGCTCTGTGGAGGTGATTGGATTTTTTTATGTTCGTGCCGTTTTGCAAGATTGTGTGATATGGTTCGTTCTTTTCTCGGAATGTGATTTGTTGTTGATGGAAGCTGTTTCCTCGTCGTTTGTTTTGTGCCTTGTTTCTCCTCGTAAAACTGGAAATTTCGTGTGTTTTGGATTCCCCAGCATGTTTTCCTTGATTATTTTAGCTCTTTGTTTGCAGTACAGAGCTAATACTTCCTAGATCTTTTGACATGTATTGTGTTGCTTTTAGATCATGGTTATTGGATGCATTATTTGTTGCAATTTAACATTGAGTTGTTAAGGGTTTTTTTTTTCTGATCGTAAATACATAAATCTCTTTTACTTTTGCAAATACTTAAATTTCTCATTGTCATCTTAACGACCTGGAAAGCCCAATCCAGATCTAAACCTCCTTATACGGTCGCACAACTGATTTTTGTATCTGGATACTATTAACGACAAGTTCATTATTTTGTATAACGCAATACCTTATATAGTAAGATCCTAATTTTTTGTCTCACATGTGAATATTTGTACTTTATGTGATTTCTTCTTTTTTCTTTTTTTGGTAAATGGTAAGTGGTGAAGGCAGGGCTTGATTCCAAGACCTTGCTATTAAGAGTCAAGGTCCTTATCAACTAAGTTAGGTGATGCATCTGTCTCATTAAGCCTGTAAGGCATCTGTCTTTTGGTGCTTTTGATACTTTTTAAGTGTATAAATGATCGTGTCTAATATGAAATTAATCAGAAAAATTTTTCGGTTTTTTGTTAATCTTAAGATTGTTCAAGTTATGAAATCATCAGTAAAACCTTTAACTTAAGATCTACAACCTTAGAAATGTAGCACTATATTACAACTTACGATGGTCTACATCGTGAAATTAAGCTTGAATAACTTCATACTGTTCAAATCATTCCAATTGTGGGTTTGGAAATGGCTTGATTGACATTTACATGACTCATTGATGCGAGTTAAAACTTATTTTCTTCTACTTTATCTGATCATTGCTACTGTAATCATGTAGGCATGCTTGCATTACTTTGATGCGGTTTTCACTGTTAACATGTTTCTGCCTTGCCCTACTTGTAGATTCAACCATTTCTCTGTTTGTATATCATTGTTACATAATATAATCTTTACGTAGATGATTGAATTTTTCATTATAATTTATTTGGGTTTTGGGGCGTTTTTCATGCCAAACACTGTTTGTCAACATATTTTGTCTTTGTTGTGTTCTATAATTGTATGTTTCTGCTCTGATCATAGATTCAGTTTGGTCAGATTGTGTTACTTTGCACTGAGTTCATAGATCATATTGCTAGTGTATTTATTTTTATACTTTTTTTGCTTATTTTTTTTTGAAAGATCTGGTTCTTATACTCTAGTGCACCTTTTCCACTTCTTTCCCCATCCAAAACTGAATTGTGATATTCTTTTTGATCAGCTAATTATTTATATATTTTGTGCTTGCAATAGTTCCCATGGCCAGTGCCTTACCAAAACATAGCCTTATTGGCATATAAACTGGACGTTGAACCCATTGCTTGTGAGTGTAACTTAGATTTCTGCTTTATGATTATGTAGACAGCTCTGATAAGGATCATTTGTGGGTTTAGCTTACATCTCTACTATATGATACTGTGGATGTATCTGATGTGAAGACATGTTTTCTTAATGTTTCAGGTTTGGCATTAAGTTGAATGATGCAATTCTTGCAGAGGAAAAACATTTGCCAATGTAGGTCTTTGTTACTCTTTCTATATTTTATCACATAACATATTATCTTCCATAAATAATTTTATTTTTTTCTTTTTTCTTTGTATAAGGGGCTTATTAATTACTGTAACTTCTTGATACTAGACTGAATTGAAGCTATTATAGCAGGGAACATGTCATGTTTATTATCATGAAATTCTTCCTTTTAAACTTTTGTATATATGATGATGCTAGCAACTTTTTAGTTTTTCATTTTTAATTTTGGTTCCTTTTGCTTTCAGAAAAATGTGAAATTTGCTTTTATTCTCTGTTTGGCTGTTTAACATGATGAGCTAAGTTTTGCCTGTTTGGACCAGGTATGATGAGTTATCTACAAAATACAATGTTGAATATATTGCTGGAGGTAATACATTGTGTTTAATCATAACAATTCTTTCCATAAGGATTATGTTAACATCTATGTTATTTTTTAACTGTATCTATTCAGGGGCTACGCAGAATTCAATCAGGGTTGCTCAGGTATACTTTATTGTCAAGTTATCACTGTATATAGCTTTATGGAAAAGAACTCATTACTTCATGCTTGTATAGTGGATGCTTCAAATTCCTGGTGCAACAAGTTATATGGGATGCATTGGAAAGGATAAGTTTGGAGAGGAAATGAAGAAGAACTCGAAAGCAGCAGGTGTTAATGTAAGTCTACCCTTTGTTCCTTTATGTTATCCTCCATTGTTGTTTGTATTTCTTCTGTATGATTCTTAAGTAAATATTGCTTCAATCTTTATTTCACAGGTTCATTACTATGAGGATGAAACTGCCCCCACTGGTACATGTGCAGTCTGTGTTGTTGGTGGTGAGAGGTGAGTTCATGATTCTCCCCTTATTTAAATTTACTACATATATGGTAAGGAATATCTCTTGCATGATAGGTGACTGATTATTATGTGTCCATATCTTATTCTTCTCTAGTGTGGAATTTGGATGTGTTTTTATGATATACTTTTTCTTGTGCATACATGCTGCTGAATTTTATGGCAAAAGGTTGTGCATTGCCTGCATATATCTTTCTATCATTTGTGACCTGTAATTTTTTTAATTTTCAGAGTCTAGTTTGGGATGATTGCAAGACCACCTTGATTCTAGCACGGCATTCATTTTTTCACTTTTCACATTTAGTTTTATCAAGTCATTATGTGTATCTGCTGTAGTTGTCTTTCTGATGCCATCTTTTGATGATGAACAGGTCCTTAGTTGCTAATTTGTCTGCAGCGAATTGCTATAAAATCGAACACCTAAAGAGACCAGAAAACTTTGCATTGGGTAAACTTGTCTTGAGCCTGTATTTTCATAATGCTTCTTTTGGTGCTTATATCATGCACAAGTGATGTATTGTAATGCACACAACTGAATTCTCATTGAAGTTGAGGGATAGATACCTTCTGTCAAGAAATATTAATCACATGTGTTGGTGTGCGGACAGGCCACTGCCGTACAGGCAGGCTGGTTTTCTACTTGTTACCTGTGTGCATAATTAACCTTTTCTTTCTGGCTGCCGGTAAACTTAGTCTATGCCATTGTCATCTAATCATCATCAGCTTTTCAGCATATATGCTAGGGTATCCATTGCTAACACTTCAAGCATAACAATATTCACAAACAGCCTTACTACAAGAGTATTTCTAATTTGGTTTTGATAGAAGGTTCAATTTTTATTATTATCTTTGACCACCTTTTTCAATCTAGCCTAATATCTAAATATTGATCCAATTCATTTGGAACTTTTTCCTAGCAAATGGAAAAGTTGAGATGATTACCAAATGTTTAGGCACTACCTTCTAGAATTTCTTTGGTTTTATCAAGGTATACACGGTTGAACTCATGAACATTTTATGGATTATAATAGAATCCAAAGCCAAAGCCATATCTGGACTAAAGGCTACTTTCCCTGCTTAAGTTTTCCTATATTTTCAACTGCTTTTATGATTGTTAAACTATGAGAATAATACATTAGTTTTGGTCTTGTGACAAGTAGTTTTTGTGTAACTATGACAGTTGAAAAGGCCAAGTACATTTACATAGCTGGTTTTTTCCTCACGGTGTCTCCTGATTCTATTCAACTTGTAGCTGAGCATGCTGCTGCCAATAACAAGGTACATCTTCATGTTGGCTACGAGAAACTTCATGTTGGCCATGAGGCTTTTTCTTTATTCATTGACATATTTTTATTTTCCAAACATTCCATGTCTATAGGTGTTCATGATGAACCTTTCTGCTCCTTTCATCTGTGAATTCTTCCGAGGTGTTCAAGAGAAAGCTCTGCCGTGAGTGTCATCCCCTCTCCAAGTGTCATCTGATATTTCTGTCAACAATTTTGACTGATGAGTTAATTCACCTGTACATCATTGCCCTTTCACAATATAACACTATTATTTGCATTCTTAAAAGGCATGCAATCTATATACACCAAATTCAGTTTTTATAAGTCATTGATGAAACTGTTTACTTTCCTATTTATTATACTGACCCATGCTTTAGCGATATCTCCCAAAGATCACATGGTCACTTACATGGAAATTATGTACTATTTTAATTTTCAGGTATGTAGATTATGTATTTGGGAATGAAACTGAAGCAAGGACCTTTGCAAGAGTTCGCGGTTGGGAGGTAACAATCTTTCATTTTGCTTGTACTAGCTTATGGTATCAATCATGCCTGACTGGTTCTAATACTCAGACTGAGAATGTTGAGGAGATTGCTTTAAAGATCTCAGCATTGCCAAAGGCATCAGGAACTCACAAAAGAATTACTGTTATCACTCAAGGTTGTGATCCAGTAGTTGTCGCTGAGGATGGAAAGGTTAGATTTCTTAATCATCACAATGCAGTTCACAAAGTGGTGCATTCAATCTACTAGAGAAAATACCATGCAATGCTAAGGCGTGTAAAAACAATTGCAATAAATCAATATAAGATTATCAATTAACAGAAAATATGTTTAAAATGTAGCACAATTATTTGATTGAGACATTGCATACTCAGTCTTTATGAGCAAAGTAGGATGATAAGAGAAGAGAGAATACTGAAAGAAGAGATGAACTTATTCAAATCATATGCCAATGCAAACAAAATGTGACCTGTAGAAAATGTATCCTTGTAATTTGGAAATTTAATATCTCAAGATTTTTCCTTTTATATCTAAAACATGTACTATAGAAAACAGATAAGCAATAATGGAAAAAAGAAAAACAAATATTACAGAGAAGAAAATTCAGAATTTTCAATATGTATATATGTATGTGTATATGTATATATGTGTATGTATGTGTGTGTGTGTGTATATATGTGTGTATATATATATATTCTAATAGGAGTCTCAAAATGTTTCAGAATTTTCAATTTTCTCAATGGATATCCAAAAAAAAAAAGAAATTTATCAATCATTTTGTTCTTTTTTTTTAATCTGCAAGTGTCCTTTCTTCAGAGGACTTTTCTACTGTTTTTAGGTCAAACACTTTTGCTTATCTAATGTAGTATGGATTGGATGGAAACAAAAACCTGTCATTGAGTTTCATCATTGAGGCTGTATATGCACCACCTTTGCTCCCCGAAACTCATCCGGTGTCTTGTTCTTCATTCCAGCATTGATTCTCCACTTTTTTTGCAGTACATTTTTTTCCAGATTCCCTCATTTTGAGCTAGGTCCCAACACTAAGAAAGTTGTCTAAAGACTGTCTCTGGATCAAATTAATTTTTTTATTACAAAATTTGTGATTCTTTTAACTTGTTCTAGTGATTAAATCTTCTCCAGATTCCCCCAAGACAAGTTATAAACATCCTTGTTGGTTAAAATAGAAATTTTACTGAAAATAAACCTGATTGATAGCCAACCCCCATACTAGAAAGTTATTAGCCATAAATGACCAATAATAGTCTTGAGATGAGTTCACTTCAATTTATAAGTTCACAAAAGCAAGTAGAGATGTACAAGTTTGAAGTACAAAGGAACCTTTTGATTTTATAAACTTGAATATTTTAATAGATAAGAACACCAATTTTAATTTTAAATTTTTAGTATGATTTTTAGATTACTGAAATATAAAATTTTAATAGATAAGCAAAATATTGATTCTGTTATATTTTCATTTCTTCAATTTTCCTGAAATTTTGTAAGAAAAAAATCAACCAGAAACCATACTATAAAAACATTTCATTCCAACAGTGAAACCTTCAATGCTTGGTTTCAGAATAATTAAGAGTTGATTTGTTGATATAATGGTTCTCTTTCTGTTATTATGCATATTTGATATAGTTCCTGAAACTTGTGTTTCTATTGGATGTCTTTCCTCTTGATGCCTAAATACAACTCAACTAATGCACTGTAGCTGACACCTCGCAGACCTTAATATACTTTTTTTATACCCCTAATGATTTTTGCCTTGACATTGTTAGGCATGGCTATACCACACAAACTGCTTCCGTTTTCTTCTGAGTTCAATTCTTATGTATTTTACAATTATTCAAATCACCCCACAGATTGAACTGTGTTAGTTGCTTGGGGTATGGCCTCAAATCCTTTGACATCTTTTCATCTAATATTTTTGGGTACAATATTCTCACGATTAGCTAGGTATGTTCTAAATAAATATGAGAAAGGAATATGAGGTTTTGTGCTGGCACTTATTAGTCATCTATGATTACAACATGAACTTTGTAATTCATCTATCTGCTATATGCTATTCTGCTTCTATAAACAATCTGTTAGTGATTTCTTTCATTCCATCCTGATAACAGGTGAGATTGTTCCCAGTGATCCTATTGCCAAAGGAGAAGCTGGTTGATACCAATGGTGCAGGTAATTGTTTTTCCCTTGAGTTAAGAACCTCATCCATCAACATGCAAGTTCTGTATCTTGTTTATTAAGTTGAACATACTATTTTCTCAAAATGAACATTTTAGGTTTAGAACCAACAAGATATATCAGTAAAAATTGAGGCATTAGTTTGATGGAATTTGGCATCTCATCCTACTGATTCTGGATGCAACAACATCCCAACCACTGGGTCTGCTGTATGGAGCCTCTCTTATTTTGCTATGTTAAGGGCATTGAAACAAAAGATGATCAAGTTTCATGATACTGCTGCTTAATTTTTAACCAAATCCAACAAGGAGTCCACCCAATTATCCTTGATTTGGTCCACCATTGCTTTTGTTCTAATTTCTGGACTTGCATTGTGAAGGTGATGCATTTGTTGGAGGATTCTTGTCCCAGTTGGTTCAAGAAAAGAGCATCGAGGACTGCGTAAGAGCCGGTTGTTATGCCGCAAATGTGATAATTCAGAGGTCAGGCTGCACTTACCCAGAGAAGCCTGATTTTAAGTGAACCTCCCTGGTGGTTTTGCCGCAGCAAACTATGCCAGTCATCGATCCTACCTTTTATTTTTCAGAATGATAATAATGTCTATCCCTTATGCTGTTTTGTGTTTCCAAACTGGTTACTGTCATTCGGCTGCCATTATTAGATGATGGTGAGGGCAATATTTTCCAAATTTTCAGGCATTATATTTCCCTATCAAGCAATCATTATTCATCGGTGCATTGTACTAGCATTTTTGTTGCTTTATCATGGGACTAATATCTAATCATTAAGAGAATCTTTATCTATTTTGTGGCTGCTCTTAAGTAAATTATTGCAGTTAGTCCACTTGAAAGCATTTTATTGTCTACAAGTCATTTACTGCATGTGTACGTGTAACTAAAATCTTTCATGCTTAAAATTTTTTATTTAAATCCGGAATTGCACGTCACAATTGGATATATATATATATAAACACACGCTCGTTTTGGATATATATATATAAGCAAAATTATGCATCATTGAAGTACCTCTCAGATGTCTTTTCATGTTCTTTGTTCTTAGATGTCTTTATGGATTGGTTAATCATTGAATTCGAGCTCGCTCCTTGCCCTTTTGGTCATAAGCTTCACGTCAGTCTCTTTATTATTGTGTTTCTATTATTATTATTATTATTATTATTGTTATTATATTTCCTTTTCTCCACTTGCATACTTTGATTTAGGATTGGACGCACTTAATTTTGCTTTGGATGAAGAATATAGACATCTTCTATTACCAATTTCCTAAGAATATTCTCTATTAAGGTCTCGTAAGATTTAAATTAATAATATATATATATTTTCTGATTCGAAGAACATAATTTTAGAAAGACAGGTATCCATAAACCGAGAAAGTAATTGACGATTTTGAGAGAAAGAAGCGGCCAACGGCCCGTGGCACAACTCGTCGGTCCGCCGCGGCTCAATCACAATCACCGGACGGCCGCATTTCCCTGTCCTCCCTTCTCTCCGCTCCTGCCCTCATCCTTACCGCCCTCCTCGCCTGCAGCCTCCGCCTCTCCTCCCTCCCCGACGGCGATCCTGACGTCCGCTCCCTCCTCCACCGCCTCTCCTCCTTGCCCCCCTCCTCCTCCTCCTCCTCCTCCTCCTTCTCCTCGTCGCCCCCTTCCCCTCCTCCTCCCCCCGCTGCCCGCCGCCGCACCCCCTTCATCCACCTCACCCGCCTCGGCACCTTCGACGACAACGGTCACTTCACCTCCTCCTTCGTCTCCGCCGCCGGTAACACCTCCCTCCTCGCACTCTTCCTCCGTGGCAACGGTTCCATTGGGCTCCAGAGTTCCTTCAACCGAGTCAAGATTAGGATTCCTGACTATTCCCCATCCTCCCCCTTCCTCTTCTCCTTCCCCTTCCTCTTCTCATGATGTCACGACTATCCTTTACCTTCTTACCCTCCTCTCCTCCACCCACGCCCTTGCCATCATGGGCTTCATTCTCGCCTACACGTCCGCCTTCGGCGCCGTCTTCTTCTCGACTGTGGCCTTCCACCTTCGGAAGCCGGTCTCCGTCACGGAGACCATCTATTCCGGCGCTCGGTTGGGGATGTGACGGCTCACGCAGTTCGTGTTCTGGAGGTGGGCCGCGAGGGACGCCATCGTCCAGTTCTTGTGGATCTGGTTCTTTGCCGATGTCCGAGACCAGAATGTGCTCTTCATGCTCTTCGTCAAGGTCAAGCTTATGCCTTTCTTCCTCTCGCCCTTGAACCCATGGCCTGGGTCACACGATGAGGCTCTCCTGGGGTTCTTTTTTGCGAGGGCTTTGGTGGATGCAGTGGTGTCGCTTGTGTTTGCTGTCATCCCGTGGGTGGAGATCATGGACCATGATTTATGCCGACGAGGGCAGGATGTAGTGAAAGAGGGGTTATATATGATATCACTCATGCCAACACAGGCCATCTCAATCAAATTCTTGGAAACACTGGTTTGTGGTTATCTGGGCAGATGGATGGCGACGATGGTTGGCTGGAAGCTATTTGTGGCAACTTTTCTTTCACTTGTACAGGTTTACATCAGTGCGGTTTGGTTGGTCTTCGATTTTGCAGTAAGGTGAAAAGATGGAGAATTAATTGGCCAGCAGTTTAGGGCAAGCGATTTGGAGGATTATCTCAATGGCCTCAGATGACCTGGAACTGTGGAACTGGTTGCATGGTTTGTTTTTTCCAGCTCCCTACATTGCTTTGACATGACTGCGAGGTACTACTGTTGCCTCTTCCAATAATTTGTTGTTATAGAACTGCCCTTTTTGTGATTCCTTGTCTTTTTATGCCGTGTTGTTGCGCCTGAGTTTGTCATTGAGGGTGATCTGAATTCAAATGTACAGTTCTTGGGGAAGGTTTACTTGTACACCATCTTGTGCATTTAAGGTGTTGTTGGTTATGACATCTATAGCTGTTAATTTTTGGTCTATTGATCTGAGTCAGACAGTTGAAGATCTAAAACTGTAGCATTTTGTTGCCATGCAGCTTTATGTGTTCAGCTAGGGCTCGTCTAATATGTAATTCTGTACTTTAGTTGACTTGAAGATACTGCTGATTTATGTATTTTTGGTGTATTTCCATTCCATTGTTGGCTTTGGCAGCAACTGAGCGATGGGAAGTATTGGATTTTTTTTCCTATTTTAGTAGAGTGTTGTTGTTTCAAAATTTCAAGTTCTATAGCAACCTGCTGTTGGGTGGAAAAGTCCAGGGTAGCAGAAATCATTGGTGTCAATTTCATATTTGTCTGCAACATCCATGAAATACTTCAGTGTAACGAATGTTGAATCAGGGAGCCATCGCATCATGTTTGTTTGTTTTGGCTCTCTCCGTCTTTAGAAAAACTAGAAGGTACTCGGATTTCGATAATTTTCAACTTGTGTTAAATTGGTTTCTAATTTCTACTGAGATACACTTGGGATATCTGTTCTTAAATAAAGTCAGGTTATGATTTTGTGGTCCGAATTAGTTTTAATTGGCCAGACTAATCAATTTGCTGTTAGGTCTATGGGTTTGGCTGAGCCAGGCTGATCTGAACACTTATTTTCTTTGTTTGAATCATACATAGTATCACACAACAGCTGAGGTGGGAGGAGATGTCTTGAGTCCATGACTCTTCTTTTTTTCCTTCCACCACATCCTTGTGATGTTGGGGTAATTTGTTGTGAGCATCCCATGCTGATGCCCTTGTCCCACAATCTCATGGTCCCTTTAGTTTGTAATATAAACTTCTATCTAAATCTTGTTTATCCATGGCAGACTAAAGTATAACTGTCAAACAACAAGATAATATAATCTTGAGGCTCACACTATTGTTACCATATTCAGAATGTAAACATTAATGTAGTTCCAAAAATTAATTATGTGAGTGATTGTGGACTAATATCTGTAGTGTTTGAAATAAGTGATGACTTTGGTTGGCAGGTTTTAGGAAATAAGGATGAGGTGAAGTGCAGGTAGTGGTTATGTGTTCTGTTTTTTCACAGAAGTACCTTATGCTTTGGGGTATCTTTGAAGAGACTCCTCATATTAACTCTTATGCTTCTTCTCCTTTCCCCTCTTATGCCACCCTCTCAACTCACCTCTGGGAGTAGCGGTGACTAAGTTAGTTGGAGGTGGAGCAAGACTGTTGCATGCTGCAAACTGGTTGTCACTTTTAGCATGCACCAACTGGCCCATCATTAACATTTCCATTGAGGTCACTAACACACCATACATCCGTGTCTTAGTCAATAGATTTTGCGTCCTGCCATATTATGGTCTAAGTTTTGGCCCACAAATTGATCCAGTTTATGAACTCTTTTAGCATGCACCAACTGGCCCATCAGTAACATTCCCATTGAGGTCACTAACACACCATACATCCGTGTCTTAGTCAATAGATTTTGTGTCCTGCCATATTATGGTCTAAGTTTTGGCCCACAAATTGATCCATGTTTATGAACTCTTTAATTTCAAACCTATCTCACTTGAGTTGTTCAAGATCTAACTAAAAGACCGATATTTATGAACTCTAATTATGAAACATACCTTATTTGAATTGTTCAAAATATAAGGAAATTAGCTGAATAATTGGAATTAATAAATAGTTAATAATGGACTAATATAGTTCCTAGTACACACCATATTGACCTCTCTAGCATAGAGTGAGAAAAGCACTAGATCTTTTTACATTAGAGAATATTACTTGTTTCTAAACTCAGTTTAATGTCTTAATCTACACTTGATCTAAAATAAACAGAATACGAAGCTCCAGTTTTGATTGGATTAATCAGAATATAGTGCATGAATAGATATTGCATTATGTTATAAAGATGTGCAATGTTTGCATATGTTTTATCTATATGTGAATCTATGTGAATCTCTTATCTTGTTCAGGTTGCAATATGCAAATATGCATAATTTCCTGATTGTTACTATACATTACTTCCCTGATGGTATAGATTTTACAAGATTGGAACTACTAGTCAAAAATCTTAGTATTGATTGAATATCAATGATAGTAGCAAATATACAATGTGATCGACCAATAACTGCTGAAACAGTATCCAGTTTGAATGACACACCTGAATGGATCAATTCAATGTTAGATATAACTTTTCTAGGTCATAGGTGTGGCCTTTCAGATATTTCTGTTTAGATCTTAAAATCCTGCAACCAATTCTTACAAATAGCAGCAATTGAGAAGAGGAAAGGTAATTGAGACAAATTAATTGTTAGCAGCAAAACCAAACCTTTGGTTTTTCTCCGAAGTGAAATTGTACGGATGGCATTGGTTTTGCTCTAAAGTGACATTGTACAGATGGCAATGAAAATGTTCTCATTGAATGATTTGTAGAGCTTTGAATTGGGTTGAAATTGATACTCTTCATGAACTTGATTAAGCAACACTGGAAATAAGGGATGCTCAAGGAAGATGACCCTGATGGTGAACTGGCACTTCTCCCCCGTATACACTACCATGTTGTTATGGACAAACTTCGAAACATGATGTTTGATGTAATGCTTATGTATGTCCGTGACTTTTGGTATGTTCATGCTTTGCACAGCATGTAGAGGGACGACCGAAGGCTTAATAGTCCCATTTTAGTTAGGTTTGGTGGTCGCTTTAGACTTTTAAATAAAGGTTGTGTCATGTGGACACTTGTGAGAGATTTTGGGTCTGTAATGGATCATTTTGACCCTTTGTTGTGCAACTATTCAGAGCTTGTAAAGTCTGTTTGTAATTTGCATTGTCTATGAAGTGTTTCCTGGAATGTTTGCTTGTGGATCCCGAGTGAGGCATTTTCTCTCACCCGTTTTCTCTTTTGTGGGTCCTAAGGGACCATAGGAGGCTTTGGGGAGGCTGACATTTGCGGACGGACACACAAGGGTGCCGCACGACTCTAAGTCCGTGACAGATGGTATCAGAGCGGGACAAGCACTCATAGAAACACTTCGCATGCAAACGTGGGAGACCTAGCGGGGCTGCGTTGAGGGCAGTCAGCACACGCACGACCGTTTGGGGGAAAACGAGCATTGAGATGTAGGGAAAAGGAGTCGCTCGGAGGAGCGAGTATCTGAGATTGCATTCAGAGGAATGACCAACCCTTCGCGCAAGAGGCACCACGAGAACAAGCAAGCTTGGAAAAATGTGGAGCGCACAAAGGTTGGGATGGCTGAGTTTGAGCTACGGCTTAACGTTGACAACTATACTTGATGGTGCTCAAGGCAAGCGAGGCGCTTTGACACGGACATAGCTGGTTTTGCCTAAGTCGTGCGGCACCCTCGCGCGTCCGTCCGCAAAGGTCAGCCTCCCCGAAGCCTCCCATTGTCCCTTAGGACCAACAAAAGAGAGAACGGGTTAAAGAGAACGCCTCAATCGGGATCCACAAGCAAACATGTTCGAAAAACACTTCATAGACAATGCAAATTACAAACAGACTTTACAAGCTCTGAACAGTGGCACAACAAAGGGTAAAATGGTCTATTACAGACCGAAAAGCTCTCGCACGTGTCCACATGACACAACCTTTATTTACAAGCCTAAAGAGGCCACCAACCCAACTAAAATGGGACTATTAAGCCTTCGGCCGCCCCTTTACATGCTGTACAAGGCATGGATATGCCAAAAGACACGGACATACATAAGCATTACATCAAACACCTTGTTTAGAAGTTTGTCCGTGATATTCTCCCCCACTTATTCCTTCGACGTCCTCGTCGAAGCCTTTGTGAACACTGCAACTCTTCGCCTTTGTTGAGTCTTCAATCTTCTGCTCCAGCTGCAATGCGCCTCCTGGCTCCCAACTGCTCTCCGCTGCTGTTTTTGAGTCGTCGAACCCTTGATCCGCCATGCTGCTTCAACTCGCCAATGACTCTGACTCTGGTGTGGGGTTGGCTGAGTTGTGTTGATCCTTGTTGATTCCTGCGGATCTCCCAGATGAAGGAAAAGACCATTCTTACTGCGCCAGTTTCTCAAAATTTCCACATGCTGCTTGAACTGGGTGGATGCTTGTTGGAGCTTTAACGAGCATCGCCTCGCAAACTTCTGAAGTTTTGGGTCCTTCCTCCACAAAATCTGCTCATTGACTCTTTTTTCAGTTAGTTGTCACATCCAAGTAGGTTCGCATCACTTCCGCTTTCGATTGGCATTTCGTTGGGAAATGAAGCGGACAATCTACTCTCAGTAGCACTGATCACCGTTGGTGAGGATTTGACAACTATTGTCTTCCATTATCCTCGAAGGGTCTTTGAACTTATTCAGAGCTCCTCTGCTGGATAAATAAGAGAACTGGGGTACTCGGTTTCGCCCATTCTCTTAAGAGTTGAGAAGGCAAAGGTTACTTGACTTCGCCCGCCTCCTCGAGGTTGTACTTCATGCATTGAGCTGGTTACTGGCCTTCACCTGCTCTTTGCTCACACTTCTGAAGTACTTGAAGTGTTTGCACTCCATGCGTTGAGTTAGCTACTGTGATTCACCTTCTCAATGCCATTGAACTTCTGGAATGCAGGAAGTTTTCACCCCAACTTGGAGTAATTCTCTGATAGATGAGGTCGCCTCTGGGATTGTACCGTCTTCTCCATCAACCCTGCCGCCTACTCCACTGAGTAGCAAAGGTACAACACCGCGTACTGCCTGCTTCGTTCCTTGGTCGTGCACTCTTGCATGACCCGAAGTCCTTCACTTACGGCTATCTTGATGAGAAACTTGTTGACACCGGTCTTACGAAGTTTCTTGGCCTCTGCCCTTCAGCCTTGTCTCGGTACTTGGAGATTGCCTCTGCATGCTCCACCTCCTCGGCCCCTTTCACGACCAAGCACTCTCCCTCCGTGAGAGCAAGGGATCAATGACTTTCACGGAAGTCCCGCCTCTGCGGTACCATGGCGCTGCCATGCCCATGGCCCTACTATCCGTCTCCTCGCATCTGTATCTCTTTTCTTCACGATCAGTAGATATGTCTCCGTGGCACTCCTCTGAGTCCACCTCCATTTTGACTGATGCTTGATTTTGGGTAGCTAAGTCCCGCTGGACTCGTCGTCGCTTCCTCGCCCCTTTCGACCCCCTGCTTCAACACCTCTGTGTTCTCCAAGCAGTCCGTTTGGTCGATGGAAAGACAGACTGCAACTCCCATGCATGGCCTCTGCCATCACGTTGTAGGGTTTGCACCGATTCTGTTCTCCTTAGCTTCCTTGGTAGCAACGTTCGCTTACTCGGCCTTGTCCTCTGACTTGCCGGGCTCCCTTAAGCGAATATGAGCTCTGGAGCAGTCCAACTCTCCAGCTGCTTCGATCATACCTCTGCATGATCAAGTTCCTCCCATGGAACTCACTGGTACTTGCATTCGAACTTTTCCCTTGGTGGAACCCAGCCCCCATATGCTGATGACCAAGGTTTTCATCCGATGCAAAATTCGATGCACGCACGGAAGTCCCGCCTCTGCGGTACCATGGCCTTCACTCCTTGAATCCATAGCCCTTCTTGCCGTCATGTTGTTCACCGAAGTGGAGCTCCCAGTAGCTCCCGATCATACCTCCATATGATCCAGTCCCTCCCGGGACTCTATTGTGTGTATCGCATTGCCACGAACTGTTCCACCACGATCCGCTGCACCATGTCGCCTCCTGGTGACATCTCCATTGCATTCTGATCCTTGTGGAATAAACTCGAATTGTGAACCCTCCATGTGTGGCCTCTGCCAATACATCGCAGGGTCTCCTCCACCTTCGATTTTGTTCGCTCCTTTGGCAATTGACTTTCATCCACCCACTCTTGGGTCACACCTAGATGAAGCACCGCTCTAGGATAGTCCGTCGCCTAGTAGCTCCCGAAGTCCACCGACTTCACTGTAATTTGTGCACCATTGTCTAGATCCTGGGCCTCTGCTCCTACCAGCACAATCTCCGCTGCGCACCGCTTCCTTCATAGCAACTCGAATAGCAACACTGTGGCATATTCTTCAAGAGTACCCGCCTCTGCGTCCTCTTGCCCCGTGCTAAGGCCTTCTGAACCCAACTTCGCCTCCGCAAATTGAGTCGCCTTAGTTCCTCCATCAAATGCTTCTCCGAGATAAGGTGCATGTGCCCCGAAGCTCCCTTCGTCTTTGGCACCATGCAAGATGAGTCCGCTCCGTCAGAATGAAGGACTCATGGAACAACATGATCCTACTATTGCCTCTGCAAGAGTTCATGTCCTTGACCTCTGTCTAAGGAAAGCACTGTGCCTCTGCTCCACGTTCCAACTTCTATGCTGGCTCCCTTCATGCGGCTTGGGTACTTCGCCAAGTTACGCCCAAGTTGCTCCGCTCCTCGTTTTTGCATTGAGTCGATGGTGGCCCTCGTGCCCACCATTCCACGGGTCAGCCCTCCCTTGAGTTCGATCTCCACATCGACTCCAAGTGTGCATTCATTTAAGTTACTTTAGGTCACTCCCCCACTTGATCTCGCAATGCATCCACCAATGCATTCTCTCGAGCGAGATCATGCGACAACTCCTCACCGCTTGCTCAGTCCATCGAGCTTCGTGGAGTTGTTGTTTGTTGAGGTACTCCTCCTCAACATGTGAGGTCCGTCTCACATGATTCTCCCTCTGGAGAGCCGGGACTTATCCCTACTGGATAACTATCCCATTGGAGCAACATCTCTCTTCGTTTTAGAGACCACCATCCCCTTGGACTACTCCGATCTGCTGAACAAACTGTGCACTGTTCTGCCTCCTGCAAACGCACTTGCTAGATTGCGACTCCATGTCAATACAGCCCCCGCTGCACCCCTCAAGGCCTAGCAACATGCTGAACTCGTTACACACTTTAGCCTCCGACGGACGTATCCTTCAAATGCCGAAGAGAAAGTTTCAATGCTCCATGGCGCCGAGTTTCGGTCGCCTTGGGATGGCCACGAACATTCCGTCGTCCGCATACAAGCCCATGCATGAGTACCAAATTCTTCGAGTTAGCAATTCCCCTCACCTCTGTGAGCTTTGCATAACTCTTTTGGTCGTTGAGCAACTCATTCCACCTTGCATGGTCTCATTCTTGCCAAGCGCCTCGCTTGCCTAGAGCACCATCAAGTATAGTTGTCAACGTTGAGCCGTAGCTCAAACTCAGCCATCCCAACCTTTGTGCGCTCCAAATTCTTCCAAGCTTGCCTGTTCTCGTGGTGCCTCTTGCGCGAAGAGTTGGCCATTCCTCTGAATGCCAATCTCAGATGCCCGCTCCTCTGAGCGACTCTTTTCCCTACATCTCCATGCCCGTTTTCCCTCAAACGGTCGCGCGTGTGCTGACTGCCCTCAACGCAGCCCCGCTAGGTCCCCCACGTTTGCATGTCAAGTGTTTCTATGAGTGCTTGTCCCGCTCTGATACTATATGACACGGACATAGCTGGTTTTGCCTAAGTCGTGCGGCACCCTCGCGCATCCGTCCGCAAAGGTCAGCCTCCCCGAAGCCTCCCATTGTCCCTTAGGACCAACAAAAGAGAGAACGGGTTAAAGAGAACGCCTCAATCGGGATCCACAAGCAAACATGTCCGAAAAACACTTCATAGACAATGCAAATTACAAACAGACTTTACAAGCTCTGAACAGTGGCACAACAAAGGGTAAAATGGTCCATTACAGACCGAAAAGCTCTCGCACGTGTCCACATGACACAACCTTTATTTACAAGCCTAAAGAGGCCACCAACCCAACTAAAATGGGACTATTAAGCCTTCGGCCGCCCCTTTACATGCTGTACAAGGCATGGATATGCCAAAAGACACGGACATACATAAGCATTACATCAAACACCTTGTTTAGAAGTTTGTCCGTGACAGCTTGGTAAAGGATGATACTATGCAAGGTGGAATGAGTTGCTCAGCGACCGAAAGAGTTGTGTAAAGCTCATAGAGGTGAGGGGAATTGCTAACTCGAAGAATTCGGTACTCATACATGGGCTTGTATGCGGACGATGGAATGTTCGCGACCATCCCAAGGCGATCGAAACTTGGCGCCATGGAGCATTGAAACTTTCTCTTCAGCATGTGAATGATACGTCTGTAGGAGGCTAAAGTGTGTAACGAGTTCAGCATGTTGCTAGGCCTTGAGTGGTGTAGCGGGGGCTGTATTAACGTGGAGTCGCAATCTAGCAAGTGTGTTTATAGGAGGCAGAATAATGCACAGTTTGTTCAGCAAATCAGAGTAGTCCAAGGGGATGGTGGTCTCCGAAACGAAGAGAGATGTTGCTCCAACGGGACAGTTATCCAGGAGGGATAAGTCCCGGCTATCCAGAGGGAGAATCATGTGGGACGGACCTCACATGTTGAGGAGGAGTACCTCAACAAACAACAACTCCACGAAGCTCAATGGACTGAGCAAGCAGCGAGGAGTCGTCGTATGATCTCGCTCGAGAGAATGCATTGGTGGATGCATTGCGAGTTCAAGTGGGGGAGCGACGCAAAGCAACACAAATGAAGGCACACTTGGAGTCGATATAGAGATCGGACTCAAGGGAGGGCTGACCCGTGGAATGGTGGGCGCGAGGGCCACCATCAATTCAATGTAAAAACGAGAAGCGGAGCAACTTGGGTGTAACTTGGCGAAGTACCTAAGCCGCATGAAGGGAGCCGACATAGAAGATGGAACATGGAGCGGAGGCACAGTGCTTTCCTTGGATAGAGGTCAAGGACATGAACTCTAGAGGTCGAGGACATAAACTCTTACAAAGGCAAGAGCAGGATCATGTTGTTCCATGGGTCCTTCATTCTGACGGAGTAGACTCATCTTGCATGGTGCCAAAGATGAAGGGAGCTTCTGGGCACATGTACTTTATCTCGGAAAAGCATTTGATGGAGGAACTAAGGCGACTCAATTTACGGAGGTGAAGTTGGGTTTAGAAGGTCTTGGCACGGGGCAAGAGAACGCGGAGGCGAGTACTCTTAAAGAATATGCCACAGTGTTGCCATTCAAGTTGCCATGAAGGAAGCGGTGCGCAGCGGAAATTGTGCTGGTAGGGGCAGAGGCCCAGGATCCAGACAATGGTACACTAATTGCAACGAAGTCGGGAGACTTCGGGAGCTACTAGGCGACGGACTGTCCTAGAGTGGTGCTTCGTCTAGCTGTGACCTAAGAGTGGGTGGATTAAGGTCGATTGCCAAAGGAGCGAACAAAATCGAAGGTGGAAGAGACCCTGCGATGTATTGGCAGAGGCCACACATGGAGGGATCACAATTCGAGTTCATCCCACAAGGATCAGAATGTAATGGAGATGTCACCAGGAGGCGACATGGTGCAGCAGATCGTGGTGGAACAGTTCGTGGCAATGCGATACACATGAATGAGTCCCGTGAGGGACTAGATCATACGGAGGTATGATCGGGAGCTACTGGAAGCTCCACTTCGGTGAACAACACGACGACAAGAAGGGCTATGGATTCAAGGAGTGAATGCCATGGTACCGTAGAGGCGGGTCTTCCGTGCGTGCATCGAATTTTGCATCGGATGAAAGCCTTGGTCATCAGCATATGAGGGCTGTGTTTCACTAAGGAAAAAGTTCAAATACAAGTACCAGTAAGTCCTATGGGAGGGACTTGATCATGCAGAAGTATGATCGAAGCAGCTGGAGAGTTGGACTGCTCCAGAGCCCATATTCGCTTAAGGGAGCCCGACAAGTCAGAGGATAAGGTCGAGTAAGCGAACGTTGCTACCAAGGAACCTAAGGAGAACAGAATCGGTGCAAACCCTACCACGTGATGGCAGAGGCCATGCATGGGAGTTGCAATCTGTCTTTCCATCGACAAAAAGGGAGCTGCTTGGAGAACACAAAGGTGTTGAAGCAGAGGGTCGAAAGGGGCGAGGAAGCAACGACGAGTCCGGAGGGACTTAGCTACCCAAAATCAAGCATCAGTTAGAATGGAGGTGGACTCGGAGGAGTGCTACAGAGACATATCTACTGATCGTGAAGAAAATGGATGCAGATGCGAGGCGACGGATAGTAGGGCCATGGGCATGGTAGCGCCATGGTACCGCAGAGGCGGGACTTCCGTGAAAGTCATTGATCCCTTGCTCTCATGGAAGGAGAGCGCTTGGTCGTGAAAGGGGCCGAGGAGGTGGAGCATGCAGAGGCAAACTCCAAGTACCGAGACAAGGCTAAAGGGTAGAGGCTAGGGAACTTCGTAAGACCAGTGTCAACAAGCTTCTCATCAAGATAGCCGAAAGCGAAGGCCAGTAACCAGCTCGATGCATGGAGTACAACCTCGATGAGGCGGGCGAAGTCAAGTAACCTTTGCCTTCTCAACCCTTAAGAGAATGGGCGAAACGGAGTACCCCAATTCTCTTATCTATCCAGTAGAGGAGCTCTGCACAGGTTCAAAGACTCTTCGAAGATAATGGAAGACAATAGTTGTCAAATCCTCACCAACGGTGATCAGTGCTACTGAGAGTAGATTGTCCGCTTCATTTCCCAACGAAATGCCAATCGAAAGCGGAAGTGATGCGAACCTACTTGGAAGTGACAACTAAGTGAAAGAAGAGTCAATAAGCAAATTTTGTGGAGGAAGGACCCAAAACTTCAGAAGTTTGCGAGACGATGCTCGTTAAAAGCTCTAATAAGCATCCACCCAGTTCAAGCAGCATGAGGCATTTGAGAGACTGGCGTAGTAAGGATGGTCTTTTCCTTCATCTGGAGGATCCGCAGGAATCAACAATGATCAACACAACTCAGCCAACCCCACACCAGAGTCAGAGTCATTGGTGAGTTGAAGCAGCATGTCGGCTCAAAGGTTCAACTACTAAAAAAAAACAGCAACGAAGAGCTGCTGGGAGCCAGGAGGCGCATTGCAGCTGGAGCAGAAGATTGAAGACTCAGCAAAGGCGAGGAGTTATCGTGTTCACAAAGGCTTTGACGAGGACGTCGAAGGAATAAGTGGGGGAGAATGTCACGGACAAACTTCGAAACAGGATGTTTGATGTAATGCTTATGTATGTCCGTGACTTTTGGTATGTTCATACTTTGCATAGCATATAGAGGGACAACCGAAGGCTTAATAGTCTCATTTTAGTTGGGTTTGGTGGCCGCTTTAGACTTGTAAATAAAGGTTATGTCATGTGGACGCTTGTGAGAGATTTTCGGTCTGTAATGGACCATTTTGACCCTTTGTTGTGCAATTGTTCAGAGCTTGTAAAGTCTATGAAGTGTTTCTTGGAATGTTTGCTTGTGGATCCCGAGTGAGGCATTTTCTCTCACCCGTTTTCTCTTTTGTGGGTCCTAAGGGACTATGGGAGGCTGACCTTTGCGGACGGACACACAAGGGTGCCGCACGACTTAGGCAAAACCAGCTAAGTCCATGACAATGTGGCCTTTGGGTTGGAATGTTCTCATCTTCAGTGCTAGTTAAAATTAGTCAATTGAGACACAACATTTCACATCGAAGGAGTCTCCGTATATTTTTATATTCATTGTGAGAAATGGCTAGTTCAAAACAATTATCTTATATATTGATAGTGCCCTGTGCCCTGGAGCACTCCATGAGTATGAATGACAACTTAGTATTGAATAATAACTAGCGATGACTGTGAAGCCTGTTCTTAAGTTTCAATGGTTGTATGGGAAAAAAATAATACTCTATGAGAGCTAAATGATCTGTGTGTGTTTCTGTTAGTCGAGGTAAGCTCTTGAAGCATTAACTCGATGTTGCTACTAGATGCAGAAAAGTGTATCAAATGTTCTAGAGCTTAGGACCGTAACTGCTATTTGTCTTCATTGATAAGACTCCAAAGTTAGATCAGGACATAGTGCTCCTCAAAATGATCCAAGTGTCGATACCACACTTTGGCAAGGCTAAGGTATCAAAGGAGAAAGTGATAGGGATCTATTCATTGGTTTGGGTGTATCATTCAATTGGAAAGAGGTGGGGACTTCACTCACCATTTGTCTTCTGTGCTTCTTATGAGAACTAAACCTCATTTGTCAAATATGTACTTCGGTCAATCAGTGGAAAGTGAATTGCATTTTTGTTTTCATCTGCTGAACTGTATTTTGCATGCACTTGTGTTGGGAATTGGCCATTGTACCACCACAATATTTCCTATTTGCTACATTTGCCTTTGCCTTGCTTGTGTTTGAAGTCGATCTCATTCAGGTTGTTGGATATCAAAGGTTTGATGAAACATTTTACTGCAGAATATTAATTGAGATCCATGGCTATTCAAAGAAAGTCTCAAAATTTCTGTTGATGTTGCAGTTTGCATCGTGGGAAACTCCATTTGAGCATGCAAAATGCTCGCATGAGTAGAAATATGTAAATAATTGGCTCATCGACAGATGGTCTTATTATCTTCGTTTATTCATCATTCTCTTTTTTTTTGTCAATGTGGGACTGTAACTGTGGGTGGCAGTTGAATTACTTGGGGAGGTAAAGACACATTTTGAGCATTTCATATTGTATAACTAGGATTGATGATCTAGGTCATTGGTTCTCAAAAACTGGTCATATGACACTAATAAAATCCTGATGTTGTATAGGTACAGAACATCGACGAGGAATTGTCTCTAGAACGGTTTGATAATCCTTGTATAGAAAGTATTTGTTACTTTTGACGCTTAGCATTCTGTGTATCATACATAGCATTACAATGAGAGTAAGTATCAATCAATTATGGATTACTGTTTGTACATAGGTCATCAGGTACACAGGTCATCAGGCTTCCGATTGAACATGATAATCTTGCAGGAGCAGGATGGGTTGCTCATCTATACATGAGACTTGAGATCTTGCAGGTTCTGCAAGTCTCCTTTTACTCCAGATCTGCTCAACTACTCTCTTGTTTTTTTACTCAGCACATGGTAAGCCTCAGCTCAGATTGAAAAAGGATGAGTAACAAATTGGAGCATGAGCTGCTTCCTTTGACTTTTGAGTGAATGCTGCGGAAGATTTAAGTAGGTTGAGTATGGAATTGCATCAATTTGCAGAAAATTATAATTTAATCCTTGCAGAGCAGTAGTAATGATGGTATCGTTCTCTCGTTGTTGCAGGGTCTGTTTTCAAGTTATACCCCCAATCCCAGGAGAAGTATACCAGCAAATGTACAAGTAGTAGACCACCCAAGAAAAATTCCTTTCGTTATGAGCGTCGATCTTCCTCTTGTGATGGGCTGGATTCCCTGCAAAGTGCATCGATCTTCCTCCAGTAACTTGGATGTTCAACCTATGTTAGTGAGCGTTAATTCTACTCCTATGTTGCTGTAATTGTCTGGTCTTTAATTTGAGTGCTAAAATCAAGAGAGCATAAACATTCTGTCCATACCATAAATCAAGAGTGCTAAAGTCAAGAGAGCATAATTTAGTAATGATGGCTACTCCTATTGGAGGGACTGTTGGATTTCTCATTGATTGGAATACCAACAATCCACAAGTCTAGTCTTTTTCATCCCATAAACATTTTGTCCATACCATAGTTTAGTTTAGAGATTTGTGTTTATGAATTTGAAGTATGATATACATGAGTATGTACATATGTGGAAATCTTCTTCGGAATAGTCTATTATTTTATAGCTTCATAATTTTCCTTGGTTGGATAGGGGGGATTTTAATTGCATTCTCAATTTCAATGATAAGCTTGATACCATAATTGTTTGTACTCATCGAACTTTTCTTCGATTCAGATGTTTATCTTCCTCTATTTGCCATTAATCACTGTCCCAACTTTGTTAGCTGTTTTAAATTGGAACATGAAAACTATTAAGTTGTTTTTATTTCAAAGTTTTGGAGTTAGAGTAATGTATTTTTTCCCAATCCTTGCATCATCATATTGATATTTTGAATAACTTAAGTAGCGTTAGGGGACCTTTAACCTTCTGGAATATGAATTATTTAGGTAAATATGATGATCATCTGATTTAAAACCTCGGGCCATGATTATGTTTTCCGAGAGTAAGGACTCTTTGAGTAATATGATTATGATTTAATATTCTAAACTTTCTTGTCTCTACTGAAGGTTTACGGCTTGAACAGATAGGTCTAAGGCTGACATTTGATGGTTCAGTGTGGGTGATCTGGACATTAGGCTTTATAATACTTTGGTTTCTACTCATAGGTGTAATCCCATTCAACATATTGGGGTGATGATAGTTATTTGTGATTCTTCTTGCACTAGGAATAAGTTTGAATCCTTGTAGGAGACTCTCAAACTCCATTTGGCCTTAAATTGAAATTTAGGGCTCTTACTCCTTTATGAGTCAAAGAGGTATCCCTAAATGGGTTTCTCTCTCCTTACCTATATATATTTGGTGATAACTTTTGATCATTTGTTTGGTGATGCTATTGTGCCGCAACATTCCATCAGATTATGTCATATAATGTGTAGTGATACTATTTTACTTGGATTTGTAGCCAACCAGAAGTCTTATGAATATAAGAGTGAAGCCTCTATGATTTATAGTTTGATTGTTGATAGATTATGGAACATTAAAAAAAATCAATGTTGTTTTAGTCCTTTGTGTGATAAAATTTATCTAATTAATATTTTTCTTAAATTTAATAGTGGCTTTTGATTTTGCCTAACAGTATATCTATGGTTACTGCCAGATCTGATTAGGCTTTTTTTGCTTCAATTTTATCAAAATAGCGGATTTAGTTTGATTGGGGAAATTAAAAACTCGATGTTAGTGTGGTTTTTTAGACTTGACATTAATGTAGATGATTTTTTAAGAACAAAAAAAAAATCGATGTTTGCCAACATTCCAAGTACTCTCCTCTAATCAGTTGCATAAAGCAATTACTTGTATTCTTTGCTCAGAAAATGATACTTGATGAGGATAGTAATTATGATAAGACTCGACTGACGTCAGATGATGCCTCCCGCCTCGATCGACGTGATAGCACCTAGTCAAACGGACCAGAACGTCGGTCGAGGCGCATTAACGCCTGCTCAGGCTCGGTTCTTCACGCCACGCCAACACCAGTGTCAGACGTTACCAGTCTGCCCCATGCAAGCGGGCACATCAGGAAACAGTAAGCTTCTCTATAAATACCCTCGCATTCTGAATGGGAAAGGGAGGGAGAAACATACACACAAAAAGACTTCTTCATCTGAAACCCCCGTCACATCATCTGACTTGATCGTCGAAGGGGTCGGGTCGAGCACCCCGGCCCGACCTTTGTGCAGGTGTGAAGTCGAAGGTCCCCGTCGGATGCGCAAGCGAGGAGTTCATGCCCGGAGGAAACGGCGACCCTGTCTCGATCGGACCACCGCACCCGACCACCTCAGCGGGCTCGAGGAATGCCCTACTGAGATCCCCGTTGTCTGGACCCGAACCGAGCCGCGTCAGCCCTTAGGCCATGGCTCAAGGTTGTTTCCCACAACAGATTGGCGCTAGAAGGAGGGCTCGGAATGTCGGGCGATCACCTCAGCGGGCAGATGAGCCTGCGGTTGAGAGGTCGCACCCGATTGGAGCCTCGGGGGAACATCCCTCGCACGGAGACCATCGTGACGAACACCCCGCCATGACCTCAGAATGATATTGGCGAATATTCAATGACCCGGGCTTGTCGCCGCCCGACGGTGCCCCAGTCGACTCAACACCCGTGTCATCCGAGGCCTTTCAGGACCTCGCCCATCAAGTCCGAGCTCTGATGGGTATGGTGCAAACCATTATCTTGCTCATTTCTCGTCCGGTGCATCCACTTGTGATCGAACCACTACGATAATGCAAGGCGCCCGTTCGGGCCCACACGACACTTTCGGAGCCCTCCACTTTGCCTCGGGTTCGATCGACCCCACTCGGGGATCCAGTGATGGCAAACCCGAGCGGCCGCCCGGAACCCAAGGCATTCTCTTCAGATTCTATGGACTCCCTGCGGGCCCAGTTGCGCTTCGTCAGCTAGCGACTCGACGAGGTGTAGAAAGAGGTTCGTAGGTCCAAGAGAGAGCTCGGGGAGGACGCACACCAAGGGTCTCCGTTCGTGCCCGAGATTCAAGATCAGACAGTCGCCCCAGACTTCCAGCTCCCCTCTCTGGACGCTTACGATGGCTCCACCGACCCAGCGGACCATGTAGCTGCTTTTCGCGCCCAGATGGCGCTATACGGAACCTTTGATGCTCTGATGTGCAGAACGTTTCCCACAACTCTGAGAGGGCCGGCCCATGCATGGTATGACGGCTTGAAGATCGGGACTATCGCCTCCTTTGACCAGCTCGTCAAGGACTTCGAGCTCCACTTCGTTGCCTATGCACGGCGGAAACCGTCCGTGGCATTGCTCATCGGACTCAAACAAAGGGAGGACGAGCCCCTCTCACATTTTGTGAATCGCTTTGCCACGCAAATCCGGGGTTTACCGGACACTCACCCCTCTCTATTAGTGCAGGCGTTTATGATAGGCCTGCAACCTTCCAGATTCCTCTGGTCCCTTGTGGAGCGACCTCCCACCACGGTGCCAGAGATGCTCAAGCGGGCTAACCGATACATTGCAGCGGAGGCCTGGGTGGTCATGAGGAGAAGGGACGACTTTTGGCAGCGGGCTCCATAGAAGAGGTCAAGCACCCGCGGCGGCTATCCGATGTAGTCCTCGTGAAAAGAAATCTAGGCCCTGCCTCAGTCTCTTTCGAGTGAAGGCTCAATATCTACATGACTACCTCCCGGTTCGCGGTTAGCTCCAACCTAACCCCCTTCGGTATCTACACAGCTCGGCCGAAGTATAGCCGAGTCCCACCTTAGGGCGGCCTCCCCGCCTGAGCTGTATTCCTCGGCCGTAGATCGCCGAGTCCCCCCTCAGCGTGGCTTGCCCGCTTGAGCCGTATCCCTCGGCCGTAGACTGCCGAGTCCACCTCAGCGCAGCCTGCCTGCTTGAGCCGTGTCCCTCGGCCGTAGACTACCCGAGTCTACCTCAGGGCGGCCTCCCCGCCTGAGTCATATCCCTCGGTCGTAGACTACCCGAGCCTACCTCAGGGCGGCCTCCCCGCCTGAGGCCATATCCCTCGGCCGTAGCCTGCCTGCGTCATGCTCCTTGGCCATGTTGCTCGAGACCACGCCTGCGCGACCTGCCGCCCGAGCCACACCCCTCGGCCGTAGCCCGCCTGCGTCGTGCTCCTTGGCTCCATGCTCCCCGAGACCGCACCTCAGGGCGGCCTCCCCGCCTGAGCAGTATTCCTCGGTCGTAGACCGCCGAGTCCCCCCTCAACGTGGCCTGCCCGCCTGAGCCGTGTCCCTCGGCCATAGACTGCCGAGCCCCACCGTAGGGCGGCCTCCTTGCCTAAGCCGTGTCCCTCGGCCATAAACTACTGAGCCCCACCTCAGGGCGGCTTCCCCGCTTAAGCCGTATCCCTCGGCCGTTTGATGCTCGAGACCACACCTGCGCGGTCAGCTCGCCTGCGTCGTGCTCCTCAGCTCCATGCTCCCCGAGACACACCTGCGCAGCCAGCCCGCCTACGTCGTGCTCCTCGGCCCCATGCTCCCTGAGACACACCTGCGCGGCCAGCTCGCCTGCATCGTGCTCCTCGGCTCCATGCCCCCCGAGACACACCTGCGCGGCCAGCCCGCCTGCGTTGTGCTCCTCGGCTCCATGCCTCCTAAGACGCACCTACGCGGCCAGCCCGCCTACGTCGTGCTCCTTGGCTCTATGCTCCCCGAGACACACCTGCGCGGCCAGCCTGCCTACGTCGTGCTCCTCGGCTCCATGCCTCCTGAGACACGCCTACGCGACCTGCCGTCTGAGCCACACCCCTCGGCCGCAGCCCACCTGCGCCGTGCTCCTCAGCCATGTTGCCCGAGACCACGCCTGTGTGACCTGCCACACCCCTCGGTCGCAGCCCGCTTGAGCCGTGCTCCTCGGCCGCATGATTCCCGAGACCACACCTGCGCGGTCTGCCCGCCTGCGTCGTGCTCCTCAATCGCATGATGCCCGAGACCACACCTGCGTGGCCAGCCCGCCTACGTCCTGCTCCTTGGCTCCATGCTCTTTGAGACACACCTGCGCGGCCAACCCGCCTCCGTCGTGCTCCTCGGCCCCATGTTCCCCGAGACACACCTGTGCGGCTAGCCTGCCTGCGTCGTGCTCCTCGGCTCCATGCCTCCCGAGACACACCTACGCGGCCAGCCCGCCTGCGTCGTGCTCCTCGGCTCCATGCTCCTCGAGACACACCTGCGCGGCCAGCCTGCCTGCGTCGTGCCCCTCGGCTCCATGCTCCTCGAGACCACGCTTGCGTGGCCAGCCCGCTTGAAAGCTGAAGCCATGCCTCGGACTCCCGTTATAACGACCAACACATAGTTTCTTTTCGGGGGGGAATATGATGATGATAGTAATTATGATAAGAATCGGCTGACGTCAGATGACGCCTCACGCCTCGATCAACGTGACAGCACCTGGTCAAACGGACCAGAACGCCGGCCGAGGCGCATTAACGCTTGCTCAGGCTCGGTTCTTCACGCCATGCCAACACCAGTGTCAGACGTTACCAGCCTACCCCCTGCAAGCGGGCACATCAGGAAACAGTAAGCTTCCCTATAAATGCCCTCGCATTCTGAACGAGAAAGGGAGGGAGAAACATACACAAAAAAAAGACTTCTTCATCTGAAACCCCCTTCACATAATCTGACTTAATCATCGGAGGGGTCGGGCCGAGCACCCCGGCCCGACCTTTGCGCAGGTGCGAAGCCGAAGGTCCCCACCGGACGCGCAGGCGAGGAGTTCCTGCCCGGAGGAAACGGTGACCTCGTCCTGATCGGACCACTGTACCCGACCACCTCAACGGGCTCGAGGAACGCCCTAGGGAGATCCCCGTCGTTCGGACCCGAACCGAGCCGCGTCGACCCCAAGGCCACGGCTCAAGATTGTTTCCCACAACAACACTTTAGTTTGAAGATTAAAGAGAATATATATATATATATATATATAT